>NW_028301615.1:33736212-34039242 GCF_987345545.1 Pholcus phalangioides | reverse complement strand
TTAAATGGAGTTGATATCGAAATGAATGATGAATAAGCAGAAAAACTGATAGCCATATTGATTATGACAAGTTATTATAATCTGAGAACAAAATAGTGAAGCAATGAATTTTTTGCAGAATATGAAAATTCAAAATTATCAAAGCCCCTGTCTGGGCTTTCATCAGATGGGAACACCCCGATATTGATTGAAGGCAGAACTTGTCTGAGGGCACTTGAGCATAAAGCCTAACGAAGCCCCCGAACCCCCAACGTTCTGCTATTACAAATACAAATACAAACACAACGCCACAACAGACAAAATGCCCAACGAGGTGGCTGATAAAAAGATGCCCATAAAAATATGGTTGTCATATATTTCAAAAATACAGCAACCCAATTAAAAATGCAATTAACACAAATTATAAACAATATATACACATGATAAAACAACGCCCATAAATAATACTTATGGTTGTCTTATTCTAAGAATGGATAGCTTCTCGATTTACCCCAACATGTTTATCGTATTTCTTTTTAAACGTGTCAATTGTGTTACAATTTACTACCTCCGAGGGTAAGCTATTCCATTTATTAACAACCCTATTAGAGAAAAATTCCCTGCGACACCATAGCCTTGCATTGTCCCTCACCAATCGATACTGGTGTCCCCTTGTAAAAGCAGTCGATTGGCGGTGTACTAAAAGTTCATGGTCCATCCTATCCATCCCATTGAAAATTTTGAACACTTCGATCATATCTCACGAAGTACCACGAAAGTCCATAATTATAGGAATTCAAATGAATATAGAATATTTGAAGCTGTAAAAAATGGTGTCCAAACAATAATGTAAACATAACTATGCAGTCATATATAAAATACTTATAAAGTAGATGCAGGAAAGGGAAAGTACGTACAATGTGTATAGGCTTAGTTCTGTGTTTTTGAGGAATGCCTTCTTTTGGTGGTCACCCCTAAAGTTATCAGTTATTGGTGTGAGGAGGAAGTAATTGTAAGATATGGGAGGAAAACTGTTGCATATTAAGTTTTTTTAAAGATTACTTAATGCATTTTGGAAGTCTTTAAGCATTACTACAGATATGTTTGATGCGAGATAATTGAGAAAATATAATATTTTTTGAAAACTTTTTTTGCTGGTATCAAGAATTGTAATTAGTTAAAAAATTAACGTTGAAATTAAAGTCATTTCTTTTGTCATGGATACCTGTTAAGACCATGTTGTTCGCAATGTTTATCTTTAAGTCTAAGGAGTCAGCTTGATTACTATCGGGATTCATATTTTTAAGATTTAATGTATTGGGACGCGCATTTGTTGACTAATTTCGAGAAAGTTATTGGAATTGAAAATTATTAAATCGCCAGTGTGTATCTAATACCTGTAACATTATGAGAAATTAAATTTTTGTTTTCATAATAATGTAAAAAAATATTAGCAAAAGCATTTGAAAAGCTAGTACCTATAGGGATACCTGCGATTTGTTTATATAAATTAATACCATTAAATAAATAGTTTTCAACCTAATGTTCAAACTGACTTTTCTGACTTAATTATCGTATTTTAACTCGCATGTAAGGAACTCCATTTTGTCAAAAATTGATTCCCAAAAATAGGAGGGGTTTCTCATATATGGATAGCGTTATAGATACATATTTTCGACTTTTTTTCCAAATTTTATACCAATTGGGGGGGAGGAGGGGTTCCTTGCACATATTAAAATGCGGTAAGTATAATTGAGAAAATAACTCTAGTAATAAAAAGGTTTTTAATAGCTGGCTAATGCAAAGATATATTTGGGATTCAACTGACCTTTCGGGGAATCAAATCCTCTCACTTACCGGATGAGCGCCCTAGATCCCAGGTTACAAAGGCAACGGATATCTCAATTCGTCTAGAGCTCGAGTGCACTTTCGTTGCCTTTGTAGTCTAGCGTGCTGATACGGGAAGTGAGAGGACGTAATTCGATTCCCCACTAGGGCAGTTGAATTTTCTATCTTTCCTAAATGGGAAAACTTTAAGAGGTGATAGTGCACATCAATACCAACAATTGTCATCAAAGAATGACAGGAAAGAAAATTCAACTGCCTCTGAGGGGAATCGAACCCACATCGCATCCCTTGCCGGGAGAACGCGCTCAACCACTACCCTACAAAGGAAACAAACTTCGTTTCTTAGAGCTTGTGTACGCTGAACGGCACCGCACACGGACGGTCGGCCCTAACTGAGGCCAAAGCCCACATATTTACACTGCCATCAGATAGCTACTTATCCGAAGATGGGTGCGTATGTGCGTGATGCCAATCTTTGCTATTCATACGAAGGTTTCAACAGCTGGCTGATGCGAAGATTATACAGGATATGCATGTCTTCGCATTAGCCACCTTGTTAAAAAACCTTCGTATGGATAGCGGAGAGGGACATCACCCGCGGAAGCTCTAGTAATTCCTTTGAAAAAAATACGGGAAGAAAACTCTACTAGTCCTACTAAGTACTCGCTAATCACATTACCTCAGTGAGTAATAACTACCACGGTACTTACTTCAAACTTCGAAACGAATCTAGAGCTGACTATCATATCTTTTTAGACCTTCATTATACTGTATATAAAACTCACTAACGACGAGAGTATACTATTATTCATCATTCAGAACTTTGCGTGAGAGTATATTACAACAAGAAAAACTCAAGTATATCAAACTGATGAAAAAGAAGTAAAAAAATAGAGAAAAAAAAAGGATAGTTGTACGTATTTTTCTTTCTTTCTATTTATTTTATTTTCTTTCAGCATTTTGAGAGCCCACTATATCCGCCATTTAAGAGCTTTATGGAGCTTTTGTGTATCGATTTCAGATTAAGGGAAATTTTCTTTTCTCTCTTTTACCCTTTCGTTTCTTAATTTTTTTCTCTCTCTTCTTTCTCCCGGAACAGTTTCTTACTTACATCTTACAGGTAACCACTTTTAGTTGGTACCTTTAGATAACGAACCAAGCGATTACCGGAAAAAAAAAAACAAAAACCAAAAAAACTTCACCATTTCCTCTAAGGAATTTCGTTCCTTTCCCATTTTTTCCCCCACATTTTTATTGGGAGAATTCCAGAACTAGTTAAAGAAAATATATATATATATTGCACTTATTTTATCTAATTCTAAACTAACTTTAGTTCGAAACTTAAGTAAGTCTTAGCTTTAAGGAAATGGATATAATTATATATATTTCTTTTCCTCAATTTTCTTTCAGAAATGAGTTTTTATACAAGTAAATATCCGATACTCGAATGAATAAAATTATTACACTAGCGTTGAACGTTGAATTGATCAGTAAATATATATGTGTAATTTAAGGATATTATTTTAATTTTATGCGCGACACTTTATTTTACTGAATTGATGTTGTGTTGGTTATGTAACAGTTCGTAGAAAAAAAAGGAAATTTATTGAAGATTTCTAATTAAATTAATTGATGTATTTAAATTAGTTTATTTTTTTTATGCTTACGGAAATTATTGATTTTCAGGAAGATCTTCAATCATAAATGACTTTCCCTGAATTAAAGAATTTCAGAAAATCATTTACAGACATATATTTTCCAAAAATTTGAGGAAAAAAATTTTGAAACATCAACTAAAAAACGAATTTCTCATGGCGTTTCCAACTGTTTCAATTGAAATAATTAAAAATTAATAGAAATAATTTTTCATTTCCTCACCCGTAGTTTTTTCTTACTCTCAAATACGAAAAAAAAATAATCGGAAATTAGTTCTTCAGGGTGTCGCTGTACTGATGGGCCAAACTTTAAGGGAAGGTAGAATACGCATAAAGAATCATTTTTTGTACAGCAATGTGGGGTCGGAAATGAAAAGTGTTGGCGGAAAAACTCTGTTGAGAACCTCATTGCAATACTTTCAGCCGGTTCTGCAACTGTTCGTGAAATACAAATACAAATACAACGCCACAACACGCAAAATGCCCAACGAGGTGGCTGATAAAAAGATGCCCATAAAAATATGGATGTCATATGTTTCAAAAATACAGCAACCCCATTAAAAATGCAATTAGACAAATTATAAACAATATATACACATGATAAAATATTATACAATGCCCATAAAGAATACTTATGGTTGTCTTATTCTAAGTATGGACAGAGCTTTTCGATTTACCCCAACATGTTTATCCGGGGGTAAGCTATTCCATTTATTAACAACCCTATTAGAGAAAAATTCCCTGCGACACCATAACCTTGCATTGTCCCTCACCAATCGATAACGGTGTCCTCTTGTAAAAGCAGTCGATTGGCGGTGTACTAAAAGTTCATGGTCCATCCTATCCATCCCATTGAAAATTTTGAACACTTCGATCATACCTCCTCGACACCTACGCTCATCCAATGTAAACATATTCAAAAAATGAAGTCTCTCTTCATAACTCAAGCCCTGTGTGCCAACAAGGACACGCGTAGCTCTTCTCTGCACCCCTTCAACCAATTCTATGTCCCTCTGTAGGTATGGTCTCCAAAACCCTACAGCATACTCCAGTCCAGGACGAACTAATCCTCGAAAAAGCGGAAGAATGACTTTAGGAGAACGCGAAGAGACCTTTTTGAAAATGAGACCAAGCATTCTATTCGATTTTTTGACCACCGCTGAACAATGTTCAGAAAACCTAAGTCGCAATGAGAATTCCCAAATCCGTGACCCTAGTTGCATCCGGGATAGTGACACCATTCAACTCGTAAGAGAACCGTGGGTTGTTCGAACCAAAATGAGCGACCATGCACTTATCAACGCTAAACCTCATGCTCCATTCATTTGCCCATGCTGCAGTCCTGTTTAAGCTGGTCTGGAGCAACTCCCTATCGCTTTCATTCCCGATTACCCCCATTAGCTTCACATCATCTGCGAATTTGCTAGTAATCCCATCGATACTCTGATCGAGTTCATCGATAAAAAGTGAAAAAAATATGAGGCCAAGGACACTTCCTTGAGGAACTCCACTTGTGACGTCTGTCCAACCAGAGAATTCCCCGTTCACCATAACTCGTTGCGACCTATCTCTTAACGACGATTCTATCCAATTCAGCAAGTTGCCCCCAATTCCAATCTCGTGTAAACGCTTCAAGAGTTTGCCATGTTGGACCCGATCGAATGCCTTCTGGAAATCAAGGTAAACAACGTCTACATTTTTGCTCTTACCTAAAGCCTTAGTCACGTGATCATAGAAGCAAAGGAGGTTAGTTACACATGACTTCCCCTTCCTGAACCCCTGCCGATTATCCGACAATACATTATTCTCGTCTATCCACTTCACCAACTGCCTTTTGATGATAATTTCCAAAATTTTCGAGAGGGACCTCATCAAACTCACTGAACGATAATTAGACACCACTTCTCTACTACCCTTCTTAAATATCGGAACAACGTTAGCCAGTTTCCAATCTCTCGGGACGATACCCCCAGCAACACTACTCCTGTATATCTGTGTGACTGGCCCCAACAATTCATTAGCACCTTCCCTGAGAACAATGGGATAGATATCATCTGGTCCTGGTGCTTTGCTTGCACATACATTTCTTAGAAGATTTAGGACCTCCACGTCTTCTACTTGAATATTGTAGTTGTTGAGGGTTTTATCACCCCATGCAACACCCGAATATCGAATATCATTATCTCCATTAAAAACCGACGCGAAAAAGTCATTGAAAGCACTACACATGCCTACATTGCTCTCTACCCTAGAGCCTTCTATCGAGAGGGGGCCAACTGTCCCCTTACATCCATTATTGACGTATCGAAAAAATGATTTTGGGTCAGAGCCAATGTTATCTGCCAACCCAGATTCAACTTCCTTTTTACTATCCCTTATCGCTTTCTTCAACAGTCTTCTTTTATCAGTAAACATGATAGGTCACCTCGTCCACTTTTATATTCTCTGAATGTCATTTTCTTTTCAAGATAAAGGTTCCGCACGCTATCCGTGAACCATAGAGCGAGCGATGTACAAACACGCTTTTTTCGAACAAAGGGTATGACGTCGTGCAAAACAGGACAGCTTCGTACTTAATTCTTCCCATTGACTTACCACCCATACTGATTCCACCCGGTCTTTGAAAACTTCCGCTAACCTTCCTCTCAAAACATCAAAGTTAGTTCACCGAAAACAAGGAACCAATCTTTTGTTATCAGCCTTACCCGAGGAAAAGTTACAGTGAAATCTGACGATACGATGATCACTGGAAGAAAACTCTTCCCCCACTGAAACATGTTCAACTAGATCCTCAGAACTAGTAAGAACTAAATCCAAAATAGCAGTACCCCTAGTGGCTTCTGATACATGCTGATACAAAATATTTTCGAGCACCAACTTAAAAAAGTCTCTTTCATACTGATTTCCAGATGAAAGGTTCACCCAATCAGTACCTGGGTAATTGAAATCGCATAGTATGAGAACCCTCTTACGCTTACACATGTAGGAAATTTAATGATGCAATTTGGCGATGTAGTTGGGATCCCTATTCGGTGGATTGTAACAAACCCCAACAATAAGTTTATGACGTCTTTTGTTCTCAAGTTCAACCCATATGCTTTCAATATCACTTCTCTGCACGTTACACTCTCTAGCCTTCAAACAGGATTTCACGTATATCAAGACTCCACCCCCTTTCCTATCAGATCTATTTCTCAAAAAAGTATCGTATCCTGAGATGTGTAAGAAAGATTCATCCCCATCGTTTGCCCAAGATTCTATAATGGCTATAAGATCCAAGCCCTCGACAACTATCATGGTTTCTAAAAAATCTTTCTTATTACCCAAGCTCCTGGCATTTATTAACACACATTTTAATTTGCCCGGGGGTTTAGTGTCAATCCAAGTCAGCCATCCAAGTCAGAGGTGGGTAATTCCCCGTCAGTACTGTTGTGATTACCATTAACTAACCCGCATTCTCGACTACGTGGTCTGGGAGTAAAAACCTGACCTAAGACTATCGTAAACCTCCCCCCCCCCCACCTCTTATTTAGATGGATCCCATCCGAACGAAGCCACCTATCGGAGCAAATGTCCTTCAGGCCTATATTGAATTGGTGGATCCTATTCCTATACCCTACTACCCCTTGGCAGCACTGGAATCACTGCCACATCTGAACACCCCTCCCTAGCGGATAATAGTAAATCCCGGTACTCACTAATATTCGTTCCTACCTAATTTGTTCCCACCCGCAAAGAATCACCCGCAAGGGCAACTTTCGGCGATGAAAAACGTCTCGAACGTTGCCAATCTTCCCCCCAGGAAGACAACAGCGCTCGAAATCCCGAAAATCCTTACACACTCGGTTCCCAAGTTCCCTAACCATGGAATCGCCGATGATTTAACCCCTATCACTATCCCCCTCTACCTCATCCACGACCACCCATTCGCCCTCTAAAATGTCGTTGTCCGTGGAGATTGCTTCTTCATCAACAGGTGGCTCGACGACCAGAGGCTCCGTTATAACCGGGCCCTCTAGCACCCTAACTTTTTCCCGTAAAGCTTCGACTTCAAGTTCCAGCCTTTTCCTATCCAAGCACCATTTACAGTTGAAACTATCAGCTACTATACCCCTAGACCAGGGAAACCTCCCGTCGCAAGCTCTACACAACACTAGTCGAGGTCGATGCATACTAACACTATTGCTAAAGCTAGATAATAATAATAATTAAAAATAGGAAAATGAAAAACGTTAACAGGAAATTAAAATAATGTAAAATACATTACTATGCGAAATATACGTAAGAGATTGTACGAAAAAATTACGTAAAATAGAATGCTCAACACTAAATCACGAAGAATAAAATAAATATGTAAATAAAGAATGGAACACACTCTAAAAAAAGTATTAAGCTACAAAGTACAATTTTTACTTCTTAGAATTAGCTAACTATCTCAAATCACACTAACACTATAAATATAGGCCCAAGTGGAAGGAAAAATAAAGTTATTGAGAGAACCTGGGAAAAAGTATACACTGTTTGCTAACCCTAACGTCCAAAACACCTACGAATTTATATCAGAGAAGCGAGGAAACACAAACCAGGCAAAAATTCAATGAAAATGAAATGCGAACGAGGAAAAAAAATTTAAGTCGATCCAAAATACACAACGAAAATTTAAAAAAAATTGAGAGGAATATAATAAAAAAAAACACATGGAAGGAATTTTCGAAAGATTACACCAATCACTTTCTAAACGATGTTAGGCCTGTATCGATGTTGGTGGTGGTGGCACATTTTAGCACTTACTGTAATTAATAATGTAAATAAAAAGCATTTCTCACTTTCTCAGCATTTCGTGTTTTTTTCCGTTAACGCTTTTTATTTCCGATCCCACCCACATTGCTATAAAAAAATGCAGTTTATGTGTATTTTACCTTCCCTTAAAGTTTGTCCCATGAGTTCAGAGACACCCTGCAGTTGACAAAAGTGAGTCGAGATGATTCACACTCAGAGGCGGATTTAACGGCTTGCGCACAGAGCGCGCCCTAGGCCCCCGATATCTGAAGGGCCCAGCAAAACCCCATTTTTTTCACATTTTTTTCTAATTCAAGGGGACCCAATATTTTCTTCTGCGCCAGGGCCTCAACCCACCGGTTCTGTTACACAATATTAAATTTCCTCTCCAGTTTCACTCAGTTCCTCGGTAGATAAAATTAAATAAATTTTTTTTTAATTCTTTTAGAAGTGACGGCTGGATTCTATTAAACGGAAATTATATGTGATTCATGTTGATTTTACTTCGTTTTAGCAATTTTACCAACAACTGATTTTATTAACTCTTTTAACGGCATAACAGAAACCACTGAACCCCCTGTAAAAAATGGCCTTTCTGAAACAGTCTTTCTTCCGATTTTCAGCAAGTGCAAAGTAAAGGCCGTACGATAATGCGTGACGTTGATAAATCACCTTTACATAATACAGTGAAACCTCGATACAACTGAACTCGATATAACGATGAATCTCACTCGATATTTTTTAAAACTTTGTTTGGAACTGCTTATAGTCTAATATTAAAATCCTCTCTATACTACGATATCCTTTACACCAATAAACCTCCTCTATAACGATATTTTTGACAAATGTTCGAAACAACATTATTTATATTTCACTCAAAATCAACTTCGATATACACTCATGTCCATAAATTAAGGATAATTCAGAATCACACGGAAATCGAAATCTAAAGTAAAAATTTCACCTGTAGAATTATCACACACATCTGCAAGAATGATATGCAAATTTCAGGAAGCTACCAGATGATGCCGATACTACGTCACAATGACGAGAGCGTAAGAGGGGGGGGGGTATATAATTAATGGTGACAAAGAAGTAAAATTGTTCACAAGAGTTCTGTAAGGCGCTCAGTGCCATAAGCGAATAGTTATGACACAGAGGACGCATGCGGATGATTTTTCACGTGGTAGAATTATCGGCCGCCTGGAATGTGGGCGTACTCAGATGGAAGTATCCGAGGAACTTGGAATTGCCCAAATTGTCATCTCTAGTCTTTGACAACGATTCCAAGATAACGGAAATGTCAGTAGACGTTACAGTACAGGTCGCCCCCGAGTTACAACGCCGAATGAAGACCGCTAGTTGGCAGTAACTGCCAAAAGAAGCAGACGGAGCGCAGCATCCGACCTGTCTCGTCAGCTATCTGCAACCACGGGTACCACAGTTTCAAGGCAAACCGTGTACAGACGTTTGGGTGATATTGGTCTATATGCTCGCAGGCCTGTCAGATGTGTTCCGCTCACGGCAACTCACTGTCGGCAGCGATTAGCCTGGTGTAGAGAACATGCAATGTGGACATCGTCACAGTGGGCTTGTGTGATGTTTTCCGGCGAGTCCAGGTTTAGCTTGCAGTCTGATTCACGTCGGGCTTTCATATGGAGAACGCCAGGTACCCGTTACCACCAAGACAACATCATTGAACGACACCGTTACGGTGGTGCAGCATTGCTCGTTTGGGGTGGAATTATACTGGGTTCCAGAACAGATCTGCATGTTCAAACCGGAACCACGAAAGCCAAAATTTATCGGGACATCATTCTGGAACAACATGTACGTTTGTTTAGGGGTGCCATGGGTGCAGAATTTGTGTTTATGGATGACAACGCCCGTCGTCAGCGAGCAAACATCGTAAACGAATGCCTTAAATCTGAGGATATAACCCGTATGGTATGGCTAGCATTTTCACCTGACTTGAATCCGATAGAGCATGTATGGGACATGCTTGGCCGACGAGTTGCAGCCCGTCAACCACCTCCTACATGTGTACCTGAACTTCGGAGAGCATTGCTTGCTGAGTGAAGTGATCTTCCCCAAGATCAGATCGATAATTTGATACTCAGCATGCCTAGGCGTTGTACGGACTGTATTTCATCGCATGGGAGACATACAATGTATTAATCATCATACCAACCATGTAATAGAAAGTTTTTGTAAAGGAGATATTTTTTACAATTGCTCCAGGGAGCAAAAATCGTAGTTTTTATGAATGACGAGAATCATGATGATGAATGAAATTCATTTATGAATGAAATACACCATCGTTTTTGTTCTTTACCTTTTGTTTAATAAATGGGCTTTATGAATAAGTAACGTTTGTTTTGTTTGTGAACCTTTATTTGCCGGAGCTGACATTATCCTCAATTTATGGACATGAGTGTATTTAGGAAATACAAAAGTTTATGTGTGCGTCTGTGGCAATCCCTACACACAGACGAAGTGTTTAAAAGCTGATGTGCTGAAATTCCAGTCACTTGTCCGGTTTAGCTTACCGCCCAAGTGGTGTGGTGGTAAGATGGCCGTCTACCACCTTTAAGGTTGCCGTCAGGTCCCAGGTTCAGGGGGAGAGATATAGATAACAATGGCATTTTACATTGCAGTACAGCGGTACGGCCGGAGTTGGTGTGCGATGAAGTAATCACTTGTCTGTGGAGATTCATGTGTCTGTAACGTTATTTTTCGTTCATTTGGAAAATGCATGTTGCTAAGGAACATTTTCGCCATGTCTAACCAGGGGTGTACGTAGAATATATCGACCTCTGAAGGGGGCGCAAAAATGTTCTTCCCGAGAAATTTTGAGTTGCCATGCTTCAAAAAAGCATTTTAATTAACAAGAATTGGTTAATATAGCATACAAAGTTGACTTTTTTTTTCAATATTTCAATCTTTTCGCCGAAATATTGCATTTTATTCTTTTTTTTTATTCGTTGTTTTTTGTCGGGAATGGGGGAGGGCAGGGTTTCTTGAGCATCCATCGCCTACGCCTCTGTATTTAATCAAGGTTCACAAGCTTGTTGAATTATGGGGGGGGGGCAATCTGGTTGTCTTACGAATGCGGACCTTGTGAAGAAGTAGAAAATAAAGCCACAGTGAATCTTCTCAGGAAGACGATGAAATCGAATCTACGTATAACAAAACAACAGAGGTCCCTATTATTTGCAAAACCTACGGACAGCGCGTCTTTCATTCTCTAAATCAAGTTGAAGATTTTGTCCAATGTTAAAGAGCATCCAAAGGAAAGAAATTGAAATTAAAAATTTATAAATGAAATCGTTTACGTTTTCTACAGGCCATGGTAAATGATACATAGTATTTGATAAATTTTTATAATTATTGAGAGTTTTTGATTTTTTTGTAAAAATATAGTTATCTCATGCTGATGAATTTAATAATTCGAACTTTATTTGCTGTTCCATTGAGCTTCGAATTAACCAAATTCAATTGTAATAATTGAAGTCGAAGTTGGTTAGTGTTTTGCAATTATTCTATAAATATCATAATCACACACGAATATGTATAATACTAACACACTGTACTTGTGAAATATCGCCCACGTAATCGCAATTGTTACTCCGCCACCAAAAAATTCTATCAAGGAGGATTTTTTTTTTTAAATACATAGAAATAAAAGATGTGTTTTTCATCCTCTTACATTCCTCAGAAGAAATTCCTCTCTTACTTATGGAACATAAGAAACTATAGTTCTTTAAAGAGGGGGGGGAGGGGTGAGGGGAGGAGGGCAGCTATTTTTGAAATTGAGTCACAAAAATGCGGACAATACCCTCGAGAGAGGATCTTCTAATAGAATAGACAAAGTACTAGAAAACTTCGTTTTTCGTACAAAACATACCTACGAAAAATAAATGAAAAAAATTCTAGAAAAAAAGAATGAGAGAGAGAGATATATATATTTTCTTCTGCTCCTCTCTCATCTTCTTTTGTCTTGAAAATGCATTATGTGATGGTAACTTTGATAAAACCGCCAACGTTATTTTGTTCTTGTTTATGATGCAATTCGCTGTATGTCTTCTAGTCGAGAATATGTGGATATGTATCCCAAGAGAATCATGAAGTCTTTCTTACATAAAACCGTTTCTTCTTTTGAGAGTTTTGAGAGCCCCCTCTTTTGTACATCTCAATTTTTTTTTTTTTTTACTTTAATATATATCTGTATCTTTTGAAAGCAAATTGGAATATCTTTTTTACTTACTTCCACCAATTGCATATTTTGTTTAGTATTTAGTTTTGTTTTTTATCATATGAGTTGTATTCTTATTATTATTTTTTTTAAATATTTATAAAGAAATATGCAGATGTTGGCGGTTTTTTATTCGTCACCGGTAGGAAATACATTCAAGTCTTAAAGGAAAATGCTTTTAGTAGAGACTGGAAAATGTATGTTTGATATAAGAATGGGATATTTTATGCATGACTCTGTTTTGTTTGTTTGTCTTTATTTTTCTCTGGAAGAGTTTTCTTTGAGGAATCTGAAACAAATCTGTGGTGAGATTCTATTATTTTAAATTTTGATGCTTAGGTGCGATTTGTTGTTAAGGCTTTGTACGAAAGGTTATAGTGTTTTTTTTTTTCTCACTGATTTATACAAGGTGCCCTGTAAATCCTAGCAGGGAGTTTATATCTCATCAACCGTCCGTCGTAGAGGTATGATTCCAGTTTAAAAAATATAAAAAAAATGCTCAACAGGCGTTGAAAAATTACCCTGTAACAGTTTTCAGAGTCAAAATGCAGTGTGTAACAAGATAAAAAAACCTAATTTTTCATACGGTCCCCCCCCCCCCTGCTCCAACTTCCAATTAGAAAGTTGTTGCCCTGTCTGTTCCGATGCCAACAAAATAATTCCATCTTTCTAAGTGCAATATTCACGGACATATTTGAATTCGATAAACGGGGGAAATTCGCGAAAGACCAGCGGTAAACGCGGTTAAAATGGTTTTTCCGCATTTATATAGAGCTGTTTTTTGCCCAACTTTTCTCCGATTTTGGAATCCAAATATTTCAGCAAATATTGCACTTGGAAACACTGAATTTTTATTTTTGGCATCAGTAGAGACAAAGCAACAACTTTCTAATTGGAAGTTAAAGCACAGGGGGACCGTATAAAAATTAAATTTTTTTTATCTTGGTACACACTGTAATTCTCACTCTGAAAACTGGTACAGGGTAATTTTTGATCACCTGTTGAGCATTTCTTAAATTGGAACCATACTTCTACGACGGGCGGTTGATGAGATAAAGGCCGTGCTAGCACTTACGGGACACCCTGTGTAACCACGGGAATTCTGTGTTTGATTTTTAAAATTTAACTGTTAATTTGTTGGTTACAAGGCTCTGAAGTGGAGCCCTTAATGAGGCTGTTCTACGTAACATATTTTTGAATATTTATCCAAAAAAGAAGTTTGTTTCTACCGCCATCTCAACAGCATCATAACATCAGGGAAAAATGATAGAGAGCTGAGAGGACACCATCTTTCTATCTGAGGCGTACGCAGGATTGATAACTCAAAAAAACATTATAATTAACAGAAATTCGTTAAAATAGAATGTAAAAGGTATTTTCTGTTGGTATTTTAAATTTTAACCGAAATGTCGAACTTTTTTTGATTTTTGGTCGGCGTGGAGGCCCCCCAGCCTATCCACCCACTCTCCGCGTGCATGTCTGCTTTTTTAATATACCTATTTATTGTCATAAATCATTGTGCCAGACCTTATCGCGGAACCCCCTATCCAACTGATATCCCCTCACGCCTCTATAACGGAGTGAGGGCTGTGGCCCGAGATCATTCTCATAATTTTTATTCCACACTATAAGTTCATAATGGGGGCGTGCAGAGTCTTACCAGAGAGTCCACCAAAGATCTCAGCTTAGGGGCCCTACTGTAGGATGGGAAGGGGGGCATGGGTCTCCGTGTCGTGCCTTATTGAACTCGTGGTAGGGACTTGAGAGGTTGGAGCCTTGCCATCCTATTGGGAGGCATATTCTCGAATCAAGAGCATCGATTATAACCATTACCAGAGCTCCCGTACAAGAAGTCTATGCTTTTAAATAACCATGAAAATGCTTGAAATAATCATAAAAATTCTTGAAATAATCATAAAAATGCTTGAAATAATCATTAAAATGCTTGAGATAATCATGATGCTAATCATGGAATCATAGGGTGTTTATCTGAGTTGTCGGATTTTTTTACACTATTAATTCACTATAGAGGAGGCTCCACTAACGATCAAAGTCTCCGAGACCTGGCGCTAGGATGGGGGGGACGGGGACGGGTCATGATGAGCGCAGAAAGGAAAAAATTTATTCCTGCATGAAATGTGTATGTGTGTGCCCTGCAACTTTGCTTTCTTCCAGATGGGGCCATATTGTCTTTTACTTCACCTGCATTGACTTGTTTCACTACGTATAGTGAACGATTAGTTTATTAAACATTTTAGTTGGTGCCTTTTCCTTTTGTCCATAAGCAGGGCCGCAACTGGGGGGGGGGGGAGCAGGCGGTCCATGGGTTCGAATCCGGGCATAGAACATCAGAAGAAAATAAAATTCTTTACCTATTGAGCCTAGGGCGACCACCGATGGATGGAGCCTTCACTTTCCACCCAACTCCACTGGTTGGAAATTGCCGTATGGCGATATATGACAAGAGTTGGTGTGCGGTAAAGTAGCCTGATCATAGTGCGTGTGATGCAATAACATGATAAGGAATGGGTGCTAAGGCTTATCGATAATGATTTCCTTTACCAATTATATGTACGTATATATTTTTTGAAAAAGATTTACAGGCCTTTTATGTCAGGTCTGACCATCAAAAGCACATTCTTAGGTCTGGGGAACTCCAGGAATTCTCCAGGACTATATGGGGAGATTTCCCTCAAGTGTGTGTGTGTTCGAAATCCGAGTTGTCCATTTTGTCATAGAACTTTTTCGCTAAGCTTTTGACATATCGTAAGGATTTTATGTAAATAGTGTATATTATATAAATATATTATGTAAATATATATGTGTGGGTAATTCAAATGCGATCGCTGACACCCATCACTGTGAACGGGGGCTGTGTTTGATTGTTCCCGCCGCATTTTTATAGTATGATGGTGATTTTGTAACATTGAATATTTGTATGAGCTCATGGTGATATTTGTACCCAATACTACCTTCATAGTGGTGTTTGAGTTCATTCCCAATAGTATAAAAGTTTTGTTATGTAAATAATGTATGCGTGTAATTCAAATATGAATGTCCAGCACTCTCAACGGAGGCTCTGTTTGATTATTCCCGTCGCAGTGCAGCCTCTGTGTGTTTTCTGTGAGTGTATATATTGCATATTCTGTAAAAGGAAAGGGGAAACAAAACTACCCAGCGCTGTGGACGGAGGCTTTGTTTTTTCGTTTCCCGTCACAGTCGAGGCGCTGTGTATATATGTATGTTTTGTATACATTGTGTATTTAGACCATTCTCAAATCTCTCCCACTTCAACATGTTAGCTTCTTCTTCTTTTTTGCCCACAAGTCCTTTTCACACTTCTTTCGAAAACCCGGGCTGCGGTCTCCTGCCCTTAAGCGCCACTTGGCGCACGTGCAATTTTTCTCCCTAGTCATTGGATTCAGTCACCCATTTTTGTCAAATGGTTTGCACGTTGCATCGAGTTGATGGCTGTCTTCCTGGGGAGAACGACGCGAGTGATTCGATACTTGCGAGCACGGGGAGCCACCACTATAAATCTTTGCTAACTTTTCCGACACCACTCTGCCTCTTTCGAGGTAACGGAAGTGAGGTACTTGGCATCAGTCCGGAGTTGTGAGCGGTTCTATCTATATATCTATCGTAAGGATTTTTGTGTCCGCTCTGATATTAACTTTACACACAAACCATGGCGCTTGCGTGACTCGTGTTAGGTATTTATTTTGTTGACGCTCGAGTGCTATCAAGTTGTTTTTTTTTCTGTACATCCACACAGGTGACGCATGCAGGAGTTTGGGGCGGATCAGCATTTTATAGAGTATTAACTTATTATTGATAATTTATATGATATCAATCATTGTAGAAAGTGTAGATAGAACACAATCTGTTCATTACTGAACCAATTTTTGCTTTGTTTATTACCCTGTTACAGTGTGATTGAAAGCTTCGTCTTTTGTCTATTATCAAGCCGAGATATTTGGTTTGTGTTGACGGGAAAATGTTGATTCCATCGATTGTGATGTGAGCGTTGGTGGGAAGGATATTCCGACGGGTCACCACATAAATACTGATTTCGTTGAATTTAGGAGTCCTAAATTCAACAAAGTCCTAAATTAGGACAACACGGCTTCTTTCGCACCATGACTCTACCTCAGCAGTTGTGGTACGCTATCCAGGGCTTTCTGAGCATTTATTTCAACTTGGATAGCACAAGAATCATCGGCAAATAATGCTTTCATTGCCCTTTGGGCTCTGGGAAAATCATTCATGTGAAAGTTATGGAGTTATTGCCCAAGAACGCTTTCCTTGAGCTATGGAAGCGCGTATTAGCTTAATTCATGATAGTGAATCGTTAATCTGGACTCGAAACGTTCGAGGCTACAGATAGCTTTTCACAAATCTTATTATGATGTATGGCATTTTCATGCATATCAGCTTGTGGCAGAAGGGGATTCTCTAGTAAAATTATGTTTCGTTTTAAAATTTATTTATTCCACAATAACACTACAAGTGAAATCTGACACAAAAGACGAAAAAAAAAAATACTGGTACGGAAAAGACAAAAACAGAAGGAAAAAAAACACAAATGACTAAATAGATTAGGATCGTTCACTCTATGACCCCAAGGGACTAAGATGTCCTTCCAAGCAGGTCTACAAAAATAATCTATTGTCTGTTGGCACGTGGCAACCATCATTCATTTTTCAAGGATTTTTTAAATTATATTACTTCTAAAATAATATTTTTTATTTTAATATAAAGTAGCACAAATAATTATTTAATATCAAGTTATGTGTACCTGCACTTTGCATATTATTTGTGTAATCGGTATTGCATACTATTACTGTTATCCATCATTTGTTAAGCATTTTGTCACTGTTATCAATCATCTGTATTTATTACATGATTTCTTCATAGTTTATACCTTTTGCAAATGAGTAAATATTTAAATTTGAGGCCCATATTGCTCATATTCCCACGGTTCATTGTACGAAAAAGATTTAGTGTTTTAGGGACAATGTGACAGAAATTCTTTTTAAATAATGTTTTATTGATTCGTGGCACTTGATAAATATTCCTATATCGAGTAGATATTCTAATGTTTTTCATGGTTAGCCTTATATCATTTGCTGTTACGAATTTTATAATTCTATATACATAGATCTGCCTTATGTTTAGTGTGTGACATTCTGTTATATCTTTGTTAGAATTAGTACTTGTTATTAGTGATGTATTTTATTGTTAATCAAGTGCTATTTAATCCTTGTATATTTGCATCATATGCCTCACCAAAGGCACAAATTCCATAATACATTTATTATCATTGAATAAATCCATGCATAAGAGATGTCCTTTAGATAGTGTTTATCAATCGTGTATTTAAAGGATTGCTGCATAGATCCTAATTTTTTTAAACTAGTTTTTCGCACTGCAGATTCCATCTTAGATCATCCTGTATTATAATTCCTAAATGATTATAGTCATAAACTCTTTCTATTTCTTGACAATTGCATTCAAGTTCAATTGGCACAAGCAATGATTGTGTATCTTTATGTGTATTTCGTGGTTTTTAGTTTTCAAATAAATGTAAGTTGTTTTTCGAGTATTCGGTTTTAATTTGTTATTATTTAGCCATATATTTTGTATCTTAAATATGTCCTCTTGAACATTTCCTTTTAGACTTATCATTCCTGAATCCTCAACACAAACGATAGTGTTATGTGCGAATGATATTAAATTACCTTTTAAACTCATTTAAATTTTTTTTTCATAAATCATTGATATAAACAAGAAATAATGATGGCCCTAGGACCGATCCTTGTGGCACTCCTTTCATTACCTTTTGGAGTGTGCAGATTTCACCATTTATTATACCAGCTTGTTGCCTATCAATAATGGTATGTTTTGAACCAGTTTAGTACATTTCCATTTATGCGTGCTGAAAAGAATTTTTTTTTAAGAATATCCAAATCAACATAATCGAATGCACGTTTTAAATCTAAGAAAAATTAATGGAGCATTTATTGTCCATTGCATTGAGCCATTTTGTCCATCTATTGAGCATTTATTAAATCCATTGAGTAAATGATTACTTAATTCAACAATAACCATTTCAGCGTTTCTTTTGTTTTTTTTGAAAGTCATATTGGTTAGATGCAAAAAAAAATTTTGTTGTTTAAAAAGCTAATTACTTGTTTTCTAATACATTTTTCTATTATTTTTGAAAAACTGGAAAAATTGATGATGGTCTATAGTTTTTAATAAATCATTAATATTTTCTGTTTTATAAATTGAGTTAACAATAATAAAATTGATTTTTGAAAATTTTATAAATTGAGTTACAATATTTCAATTCATTGTAAAAAAACATCCATTTGTTAACGATGCATAAACTCTATTTTTTAATGCATCAAAATGATAGTAGAAGATGATTTTAATCATTTTCGGGGTTATTTTGTCATATCCACTTGTTTCATTATCTTTTAATTCTCTTATTACTCCTTTTAATGTTTCATTAGATGTCTATATATATATATATATATATATATATATATATAATTGTTATATATATATATTCAGCTCAGCAGGATTTCTTTTTGCTGATTCCAGCTTCATTTTTCCACGGAATTCGTTCACTTGACAAGGACCGCATCATTCCCCCCTCCGTATGCGGTTTATCGTTTTGTGGCCTTTGGGCAATACAAATTATTTTGCCGCCATTCATTCACCCATTCTAGTCCAGTTTTCTGGACTTCTCATTCCTGAAAATTATCTGCCCGGGACTATGGTGGCCAGATGTCCCGGTTTTTTCACTATTTGTTGCCCCCGAAAACTGCTTTCGGGCCACCTGTTTGTCCCGATGAAAGAGATTTATTTTATATTAGATACGTTATATATTATGCTAATAACTTATTATTTCACTGGTATATTTTTGTCATATTAATATTTTATGTAACCAATGGTTGCAACCTCTGCTTTTTTAACCTTTGGAAGAATAAAAAGAAGATTTACACCCACACGGATTTTAGCGGTTTCTCGTGCCCCTTTCTCCCATAATTCTTTGCGATTTTTCTCCATTTCCGAGTATGGCCTTGCTGGTAGAAATTTTGAGGACTTCAACACTGTGATTATAGATGATATTATGGAATCAGACAGACATGACCTCGCCTTTGCTGCGATATGGGATATAAGCCCGTTATCTCGTAACGTTGGGATTGTCTTTTTGTAGGAGAAAAGAGTTTTCAGCATTAATCGAATGATTTCAATAGGTTTTGAGTTATGCATTTCAGCGCAATGCACTGCTGTGAAAGTTCACACCAAAAATAGTCCTTGGGACTAAAAGGAGTCCTTGGGACGAATTAATCAGTTTTACATTGATTCCTATAAGGGAGAAAAAAAAGCAATTTCGGTTTCTGAACAATTCGGTTTACGAACGGACCTCCAGAACGAATTAGTGAGTTCGTAAACCGAGTGTCAACAGTGCATAGAAGCATAGACGTTATGAGACTAAAGTCCCCCTTTCCTCCACAGCAATTTATGAGTATATAAAGTAACACACCTCACCGTTCATGACACACGCCTTTCAATCACGTATATACGAGACGTCTCATAACCATTGCTCCGGATCAATGTAATCCGGATCAGATAACCATAGAAAAACATCAATATTCTGGCGAATCTCTGAAGTGGCATTCATTCTATAAAGAGCCTTGAAACAATACCAATGTAATGTTCTAAGGAATCCTTAAAGAGAGAGACATACTAATAGACAAGTGGGTAATTGGAATGATATTCTTATTCCAAGGATTTCCGAAATGATATCCGTGTTTTAGAGGACTCTTGAAACAATGCTAAAGTTTTGGAGACCGCTTGAATTAAGTCGAATGTTCTTGGGAACCCCCTTGATGTTATATCCATATTCATAGTACATAACTTCAGTAAAACTATTTGCATTGACCTTCACTTGACATGAACCTTCGGGATCCACGGAACACAGACTGGACACTGTCACGAAAGTAAAGTGATTCCCAAAAACCACAATGTCGGTCGTGTGGACATTGTGATTTCTTCTCATCGTGAACGCCCGGGTTCGACCCATGCCGTGAATTATAAGTGCTGGTGGCGGCCGAGTTTCATTTTCTGGGATTTTTCAATCCTTTAGAAAAATCACTCTCCCAGAAAGCACAATGCTCATAACTTGAAAATTGCACTCAATCGTCATTTACAATGACATCTTGATAGAACGGAGCAATGGGTACCCGAGATGAACAGGGACAAATTTAATTGAAGACGTTTATTTATTCTGAAATTATTTATTTTGCTAATTAATATATTGATTAGTTCTAAAATTATTTTTTTCCACAAATTCTGAAAAAAAGTTTCTGATTAATTATTACTGATTAATTAATTCTATAATTATTTATTTTGGTGATTTTGCAATTATTTCCTTTTTTCAATGCAATTGTTTCCTTCAAATAATTTCTTCAATGATTTTGCAATTATCAATTTTTTATTGTGAAATAATTTCTATCACAAATTACGAAAGTACGGCGTATCTTCTAATTCGTTTATAAATTATTTTCTCACTAATTCTGAAATAATTTGTTTCAAGAAATCCAGAAATTATTTGTTTAAAAAAAATCCAAATCCAAAAGTTATTTCGAAATTATTTATTTCATTAATTTTGAAATTATTTACTTGAGAAATTCTAAACTTATATTAATTTCATCAGTTCTGAAATTATTTGTTTCTGTAATGCCGAAATTATTTGTTTCTGTAATGCCGAAATTATTTCTTTCCTTAATTCCCCTGCTTTAGAGTAATGCTTATGAGGAGAATGTGCAATCAGATCGCCCAAATGTGGCCAGTGGGCCACACGCGTTGAAGGCCCCCTGTCTTACAATAATGTTTATGAGGAGCACGTGCAATCACATTGACCAAATGCGGCACGTGGGCCACGTGCGTTGAAGATCCATGCCTTACAGTAATGCTTATGAGGAGAATGTACGGACACATCGAACCATTTTCCGAGTTCGCCAATAGAAGTACAGTACTGTAATCGAAGTTTTATGCATACTCTGTTGCCGAATATCTCAACAATCTCTAAGAAACATTCACTACTAAGAATTATCTAATCGAACACAATTACGTCTGAAGAGATTTCCCCCACTTAGTAACTTAGTTTCGATTTTTCTAGTATTTTTGCGAGAATTGATAGAGATGGTTCCTATGAAGTCGAATTACGCTTTGCCTTCTGAGACCATTATTGCAGTATATTTCTCTTCTTAATGCTTTGTGGCAGCAGCAGCAGTAGCAACAGGCCATTCGTAGAATGAAAGCAATTTTGCCTCTATTCAGGACCGACCTGTAAGAGAAGACGGGGGGAAAATATCAAACGAAACAGAATGAGACCCTTTTGTCCTCATTAACTGCAGCATTTTCGTGACCCAAGTGCACAGAATGGATGTCTATTGATCTCGATAAGTTTATTCTAGCCATTCCACTTCGCAAGAGGTTTCATCTCTATTACCTAAATGCGATGTTGTTTCTTTTTCTTTTTTGTCTTCTTCTTCCCTTCAACAATCACGTCATTCGTGGTTTTCAGAATATTTATCTCAATTTGACCAACAATGCATTTTAAGGAAGCTATTCTTGGAAATGATTACGGAATTTGTGGGTAACTGTGTCGCCCAGTGTGATGTCGATTTCTCAAGATGAACAATGGAATATTGATTCTATTATCAATGTATCTTTCTCTCAATGAAAGTTCACTGAAACAAATTTTTATTGGGAAGGCCGTTACTCTTATTGTACAGGGTGTCCCATGAATCCGCATAAAGTTTGAATATTCATTATGTTTGAAGGAACTGGTATGTTTGAAAACGGTTCGCGATAAGATTATCCGCATAAAATATTTTTATTTTTTTTGGCTTGTTCAGATAACTGTGAAAGAAACAACGAACTGTCGAACAACTTCAAGACAGCAATGTAATTTCAAATAATTCTCCAGTTAACGAAATGCAATATGAAAAACTTTCCAAGTAACACTGAAATCAGGAAAAAAAAGACCCTGTTAGCAACAAGGCACTTTCAAATAACTCTCTAGCCAACAATGGACAAGCAAGTATCCCCTGTAAAAATGAAGCAACTGAGTTTCAATAACTGCTGACTAACCCTTACATGGATCGTGTAAAAAACTTTAGAGCAGTGTTTTCTCAACCAGTGGTCCAAAGAATATTCTTTCAGAAAGCAGAAAGGCATTGCTTTCTAAAATTAACAAGCATGGCTCTTCATAGAAAGCAAATGCTTTCTGCAATGTCTTCACTGCTGGAGTTGGTATACTGCGCTTTTCCGGTTTCTAGACGAAAATGTAAGATTGTCTTCCATTTGGAAAAGTCTCTCCGCATGGAGCAAACTGTCCTTCAACGATATAAAACAAAATGAAAAGGATTATTCATCTTCACTTCAAACATGTAAGATAGATGGCAGCACAAGTAGAGCATAAAACAAGCACATCACTAACAACTTAAACATGTCAGAAGCCACATCACACATTCCAGCATGCACCGATTTGTAAAAAATTCCACTCAGAAACGTGTACGTATTGAATGCACAGCTAAGTAGAGTGAGAATTAATGTCTCTACAGCGATGGATGCGTATACCTCACAGAACAAAACCTGTTTAAAATAAGTGGTAACCAGTGAAAGATGGTTAAAACTCTTTTAACCACCTGCTTTTGGGTACAAGTGAGCCGTTCAAGTTTCTACAGCGTTTGAGAACTCGTACTGTAATATAGTAAAAAAAAAAAAAAAGCTTTCAAATGACCTCACAGAAAGAAGTCACTAGATTAAACAAGCATAGCGTCACCTATTGGTTAGAGCTGGAACTAATTTTCTAAACCAGTTCATTTGAAATTCGGTGCATGTTCACCAAACGTACAACATCAAACGATCCATCAACATTTACCAAGCTGTGTCATTTGAACCCTTACAGCGGCAATGAAGAGATATATCACCTAAATTGTGTGATGCCTTCTATTCCGGAAATTACGAGATATCTCGCGTTCCAAGGACTCTGTTATGTAATTTCCAATTTAGACAGTCATTTCTGAAACACCCCGTATATAGTTTTCCATACTGCATTATATAGTTTATCCCATCAGACAAAAAGGTTAGTTTCCTGAATGCATAGCATCCGTGTTTTTGCATCCAATTCCTCATTCTAATATGATATTTCTCCCAAAATGTTTCAATAAAACGAAATCCCGAAGAGCGCTTCTTCTTTCTGAAATATTACAGGGTACGTAGTTCAACGAAGATAGAACAATTTCATATTCAGTTCCATAAACTACAGACAATCTGGATATGGATGGCATGAGTACTACGTGTCCAGACACATCAGTTATACGCGATTAAGCTTTAAATAAATAAATAAGTAAGTAAAAATAAAAAAGAGAAATGAAATCGCCATTTCCTAGATGCTCAGTTCCGCTAGATAATATTTTTTCCGTTTCTATTGCGCGCTCCGCCTTTTCCAGAGCCAGTTTATCCTCGGGCGGGAAATATTCCGGGTGGGAAATTTATGAGTATTTTTCTCTGGCTGCTGGTGGTGGTGGTGGTACTAAAGGCTCGAGGCGGAATCATTCGGCTGAGTCCGAAACGCAAAAATTTTCGGCCGCGTTCTTCGGGGCCTATCCGTGATTTATGAATTTTTGTGTGTTTCGTTCCTATAACCATTTTTTTTTTTTGCCCTCCAAAATGGAAATAGTTACGAGATGTTGGTTTCGGGATGAATCATTTCTTGCACTGCTTCGTCAGGTTTAAACTAATCAAGTAGAAATATTATATGTATGTATACAGAGGGTTTCACGTGAAATTTCTTAAAAAAAAAAAAAAAAATTCGTCTGTTCAGTCTAAAATAGAAAAAAAATTTAAAAAAGTAAAAAATTTTCAAAAAGAGAGGGAAATGAGAGAGAGAGAGAGAGAGAGAGATAGAGAGAGAATAATTTATACAAATACAAAGACCACAGCAGAAGAAATGTATATCAAGCGTGAGCTTCGAATTGACCAAGCTCGACTGTATTCCTTTACTCTAGATCAGTATTTCCCAACTTTTTTCAGGTCATGCCCCACCAAAGCATCTCTGAAACCCTGATATCCCGTACTTTTGTACCCCACCCCCCTGTGAAATGCCATACTTCCATGAATTTTTTTTTTTCAAATGTGAAAACCGTAGTTTTTTGCTTTGTCTCCTGGAATTTCAAAAACTAGGGTTTTTTGCCCTCCACCCCATTTCTGCATACTTTTACTTAGTCAGAATCAGTGATTCTGGATCACAGGACCTCGGAGAGGCGTCAGAACGTCCGTGTGAGCTTGGATTGATTACCATACCATTTTTTAAAATTATAAATATATTACCATAAACCTCTTGCGGATAAGTTCTGTCTTTCATGGGAGGAAGCTCCCCTTACAACAAAGCTATAATCCTTGCTGTTTGAGGAAGGGAAGAGCAAAGGTAGCATTCAATATTAGAGGTAAAAGTGGCAATAAGTGGTCCTCCGAACCATGTGAACAATCAAATCAGAAATTTTCTACAATTTCCCATCACTGAGTTGAACGGCAGCAGATTTTTCAGAAGACAATTTTTTTTTTATTCTTATAAGCAGGAATCGTTTCACCTATTTGATTCTTATAAGCGGTGGGGCCTCTGTACGCTCCATCGATATATGTACAGAGAACATCTATGCGGAGAGAGGGAAGGGAGAGAGAAAAATAATACAGTCGAATCCCGTTTTATAACGAATACCGTTATAACTGAACATCTCATTGTAACGAACACTTTTCCTAATTTCCCCAAATAAATTTACAGAGGAACAATGCAAAACCCTGGAATTCCTTTATAACGAAGTGATTTCTCCGGTCTGTTGGAGTTCGTTATAACGGGATTCGACAGTAGAATCATCATCACACTTCACCGAGACGTTCGAGAACAACCGAACCCTCTTTAAAAGAGAAATTGCTTCTCCCTTTAAATTTCAAATACCATAGAATTTCAGCTTCGATCGCACATACTTAGCAGTATAAATACGTAAACATGATTCCTTTTCAGTGGAATTCCAATGATTTTCAAATGCGATTTAATCCCAGTTTTTTTCTAAAATTAAATAATAGAACATAATTGAACAACACATTTCATAAAAAACTAAAATAATAATAATAATAATAATAAGAGAATAAAGTGCTTAATGAAAGTTCATCCGTGCATTCAGTTTCAATGAATAAACATTATACTCTCGCCAATTCACATTAACGGATAATAACGGCTTTTTTTTATTCGAAAAAAAAATTTAATGAGATATTTCTAATTAAATTAATTAAAACGAAACTAAAACTACTCGATAACAAAAAACCATTCCTTGTGAAGTAAATCATTGAGATGTTGAAGAGATCTCTCTTTTTCTACAAGAAATCTTCAACGATTTCAAGCTTCATGACCATTGATAATTTCGAGTGCCATTAAACGCTATTTTTCGGATGAAAACGAAAATTTCGAGTTTTGCGTGTGTCTTATTTTTTTTTTTTAATTTTCCGCCTTCCTTTCCGGAATAATTTATCAAGAGGTTTCTGGATTATTTTACGTTTTACGTGGAAAAATAAAACGATGATTATTACGGAGAGAGATTCTTGTTGGATAATTTTCTTTTTTTTTTATATATATGAATTCGGTAATCTTAATTAACAATCCAATTACGAACTGAAGATTTTTATGAAAGATTTCTCCCAAGGACTTGAGGAAGAGAGGAAATAATGGGGATTTTCGAGAGGCGTGATTTTGCCGAATGCTGTTGATCGGATACTTGTAATATGATGATTGGATGAATTCCAGCTGACTGTTCGAATATATACAGGGTGTTCCTGTAAGTGATAATTCGGAGTTTATCTCGTCATCGTATAGCTTTGGTTCCAATGTGAAAAATGTTCCGAAAGCATTCTCAAAAATGACCCTGCACTAGTTTTGAGAGTGAAAATACAGTGCGTGATGAAATAAAAATAAAAATCTAAAATTTTAAACAGTCTCCCTTGTTCTCTATCATCCTATTAGGAAATTGCTGGCCTGTATCTCCTGAATCCGACGGAAGAAAGTTCAATGTTTCTTAGTGCACTAATCGCTAAGTTTCAATTCGGAAATCGGAGAAAAGTTCTGGAAGAACAGCAACAACTAACGCACAACACTCCGTTTCTTCATTTTTATGCTGTCCTTTCCCAACTTTTCTCCGATTTTTGAATATTTCAGCGAATATAGCACTTGGAAACTTAAGTTGTTTTTGTTGCTCTCAGGAAAGAAAGGGCAACAACTTTTTCATTGAAAGTTAGAGGACAGGGGAGGGGGACCGTAAAAAAATTTAGATTTTTTTTTGTTACATACTGTATTTTCACTCTCAAAATTCGTACAGGGTAATTTTTGAACACATTATGAACATTTTTAAAATGGAAACTATACCTCTAGGACGGACAGTTAATGAGATAAAAGCCGCATTAGAACTTACAGAACACCCTGTATATGGATGTGGATGAAACTTTTCAATTGTGGCTTTATAGAGATTTTCCTCATCGCTCACACATCATATATGAGATATATATGCGCAACTCAACATACAGAGTCTGTCTCAACGGGACAATACATGACATTTTTTTTTCCAAGTGAGTAAATGGTTATGTTAAAACCATGATGGTAATATGGTCAATTGAATTATTCGTTTCCAAACAATCTTTGCAAACCCACTCAGAATTTTCAACACAACTTTTTAATGGCAATGAGCATGGAATCAAATGCAATTTTGTAATTGACCGTACTTTTGAACTCCAAAAAACTAATAATAATAATAAATTTTAAAAATTATATATATTGTTAAAGTTTCATTGTATATATAAGAGAAAGTGAAAAAAAAAATTAATTAACAACTGGAAATTGAAAACAATATATATGAACATTGAAAATCTCAAAAAAAAAAAATTTATAATGAAAAAAATTTGAAGAATTCATAGTGAATTCAAAAATGAAAAAAGTCGTAGCCTATGTCTAGTCGTTGCCAATGTCTAGGGCTCTCATCGGGAGCAACACCTTGACATTTGCTCAACACAGAACGTTTTTGAGAGCATCCCTTGGTCTTCAAAACCTAAATAGATGTTCGATAGTTGCATTTCTCACAATGAGATTCTCCAACATCTGTGAATTTCTCTATAACAACTATAAACAATGCATAAAAATGGCAAAAAAACGAATGGTTGGATCTAGCAAAATTTTGTATTTTTGAGAACTATTTTTTAATGGTATTTGTTTATATAAACAAACCACCGGGATTCCTATGGGGACTTGTTTTTCTGGTGCTTTTGCAAATATTTTTTTGCATTACTTTGAAAACAAAAATTTAATTTCTCATAATGTTACTGATTTCAGATACATTGGTGATTTAATAACCTTCAACTACAACAACTTTCACGAAATCAGTCAACAAGTTTATCGTAGCACATGAAATCTTAAAGGAAAACGAATCATAACAATAATAAAGCTGATTTCATTGACTTAAAAAATAAACATTTCTAATAATATGATCTTAACTGGTATCCACGACAAAACAAACGACTTTAATTTCAAAGTCAATTTTCTAACTAATCACAATTCAAATATCAGCAAAAAATATTTTCAAAAATATTGCATTTTCTCAGCTATCTCGCATCAAACATCTGTAATAATGCCAGCGATTTTCAAAATGCATTAATTAATCTCAAAAAATGTGCAACGGGTTGTCTCCTTACACCTTGGATTTACTTCCTCCTCACACTAATAACTATAACTGTTCACTTTGAATTTGAACGGCATTGCTAGGCCTTGCACATGGTATGTACTTGCACCCCTTCTGTATCTATAAATTTTTATATATTGACTGTAACTTTTCTTTTTTTCAACGTGACAACAAAACTTCGTTGTGGCCATTTATTTTGATTCTTCTATATTATGAAATTCAATGGTACTACATCAGAAAATCGGGGGAATCGAGCATCTATTTAGGCTTTGGAGGGCAAGGGATGCTCTCAGAAAAGTTCCGTGTTAAGCCAATGTTAGGATGTTCCCCCCTGATGAGAGTCCTGGACATTGGCTACGACGTTTTTCATTTTTGAATTCTTCGATTTTTTTCATTCTAATGTTTTAAAAATTTTCAATTTCCAATTCCCATAATTAATTTGTTTTCAGTTTCATATAAGAAACAATGAAACTTTATAAACAAATAAATATATATGTAACGATTTATATAGGTCCCACTATTTCCCCTTTTTCTTCTCAGGTAGGAGCGAAATCGAGATCCATAATCCATTGTTACTTGCCACCAAAAAATTGCCAAAGGTAAGCCAAGTTATCGAAAGAAGTTAAGCTGCGCTAATTATAACTAAAGATATTGTCAAAAGGGAAGTGAACTCGCTAATTTTCTCCTAAAATATCGTCAAGGGGAAAGTTGCCGCGACTGTCATTAAAATTGCTTAAAATTGAGAAGTGCGGGAATAAAGGCCCACTGCAACTCCCAATTGATTAAAATTAAATTCATTAAAAAATCATACGTTTTTTAATGAACGTATATTCCGGGGGGGGGGGGGAGAAAGAATATATTTAGCTGACTGTAGTTAATTATGATAATTATATCACCATAGAGTTATAATCTCAATCCTTGATTTCAGTAAAAAAAATTGTAATTCATGCAATATTTGTTGAATATTGGGACATACAGAGAAGCCGGGTTTTCCAAAATCACTGAATGTCCCGTAAAATACGGGTCATTTTTCAGCCACCTCGTTGGGCATTTTTCCTGTTGTGGCCGTGTATTTGTATTTATATATGATCACTAAATATATTCTAGGTTTCTGGCATGTTGAGCTGTAGAAATACCGATATCCGGCCGGTAGACAGAAAAGTCTGTGCACATCATGCTCTAGAGCAATGATTCCCAACGTGGGTGTTAACGCCCCCTGGGGGGCGGTGGAATGTTCCAGGGGGCGGTAGGAACATAGGATTCTATGGGTTGGACTGTGTTGGGGGGCGATGGGAGGAAAAAAATTCTGAAGAAGGGGGCGATGGAACAAAAAAGGTTTGGAAACTATGCTCTAGTCTAGAGCAGTGGTTCTCAACCTTTTTTTGTCCATGGGCCCCTGTCAACCATTTCTCATTCCTATGGCTCCCTCTTGCGAACATGAATAATGTCCCCCCCCCCGCCCGTTTTTCCATTAGAAGATAGTTATTCAAAAATTGTCTGAAGTATATAAATATGTTTGAATTTAATTTGATTAATTTTTAATTTATGAAAATAACGAAAGAGCAAAATAAACGTAATAGAATAAATTGTTTTCAATCAATGTAAATTCTGCGCTTGAAGACGACACAATGTCATCAAGTTACTTGTACTGGATGAAAAATTTGTATTATTTCAAATTAGTTTATTTTTGTGTAAATGTGATTATGGTTTCGTTGAGAAAATGTCAGTTGTAGCTTCCAAAATACGCATTCTTGTAGTGATAAAAATCGCAAAAAGTGGTTGCAAGCAGTTTTATTAATTTTATTCTCTTCATGTGGATAAAAGTAGTTAAGATTAGCCACACAAATTAATCACAATTGAAAAGTTCAACCTTTCACATCGTCTTCAACAATAATACATGTGTCAAGGATATAGGTTCATGTTGTAGCCATACTATGAACTTAAAATGAACTAAAATACGTGTGAAAAGTTTTTAAATATTTGTTTGAAACATTCATTCCAGAGAAATCATGTGCACAGTCACAGGGCCGGATTAACCATTAAGCAAAATAAGCACGAGCTTAGGGCATCAGTACTAAAGGGGCACCACCAAAAAGATATTATATGGTATTTTCTTTTTAATGCACGATTTCTTTTCAACATCCATCATCCGATAGAAGATCCTAAAAAAAATCGAAGATCGAAAAAATACCCAATATATATAACGGTGAATCGTCAGAAATAAGATACCTATTGGCAGGGCAGCAACTGGATACTTGGTTAGCCGGGGCAACTACTCATTTAGGAACCCCCCTCCCCCATCGTAATGCTGAAGGATAGGTTGAATGGTTGAATTTGCTCCCCCTTTTGTAATGCGCCTCGGGCACCAGACTCCCCTGCTCTACCAACCCCCCCCCCCCCCCCAGTTGCGACCCTGCCTATTGGTAATATTATGGCCATTATAAGATTCAATGGTTCCTCCTTGGAGTGTTGTTACAGTCTTTATCTCATCAACCGTTCGTCGTAGTGGTATGGCTCTAATTTTAAAAATTCTCAAAATGTGACCAGAAATAACCCAGTACGAGTTTTGAGGAGGAAAATACAGTGTACACAAAATAAAAAATGAAAATTTTTGTACGATCCCCCCCCTCTAATTTCCAATCAGACAGTTGTTGCTCTTTCTCTTCGAGCTCAACAAACAAATCACATGTTTTTAACTGCATTATTCCCTGAGATATTTAAATTCAAAAATGGGAGACAGGTCCGGGCTTAGGAGAATTTCGTGGCCCAATGCAAAAAAAAAAATGTTTGCGGCTCCCTCTAAAAAAATTGTATGTAGTTGTTCCCGACTTACAAACTTTTCGAGTTACGGACGTAAATCTTGAAGGGGAATTTTTTTTTATATTACTCTCATTTTTTCACTATTTCAGGAACGCGTTGATTGTCTGGATCGTAATCAAACACGATATACATTGAGAGGGAATGACATTTAAATTAATTTTGCAAAATTCATAAATTATTAATAATAATTAGCGCGTGGTCCACCTGCTGACACTTCATCGTGGCTCGAACCATATTGAACAGACATAATTTTTTCTCATACTTTTAAAGCACTTCATCATCTCTTTATCAAATATACGTTGCAATTCGATAACTTTGATCATTTTTAGAATCTTTTATAGCTGTTTTTGTGTAATTAATGTAAATTAATAGAAGTAAAGGAATCAATTACTGGAATTCCATGACTTCCACAAGAGTAGGACTGACAGGCAGGATCGTCGTAAAAGCATCATAGGCCCCGAGCCAAGGGATTTTTTTTGGAGGCCCTACCAGAAAAATTCTCGAAAAATTCAACTACGTCTCGTTTTTCTGAGGCACCTCTTCTCTTGGGGGGGGGGAGGGAGGCATGCGTTAAGACGGCACTGCCTAATGTTCGCACCAGGCGTCCTCATTTTTCAGTTTTGAATCTTGTAACCCTATCTGAAGACCACATAATCCGTGTTTTCACTTATTTGTTCGATCATCCATATTCTCCGAATGTTTTTGTGGAAAGAAATAATAATTGTTTTTTCTACATAAAATCGATTATTGCAAATTTACATTTTTTGTTACCGAAATTTTCGTCTCATAAAAAAATTTCATGCCAAAAAATGACAAAAAACTCTCTGTTTCATCATTGCATGAGTTGCCTGAAATTTCGAGATTAAATGACAGCACCAACAGTATATAAATCAAGCCTCTGGAGAGAGTATGACGTCATCGGTCTCCGCCTTGGCAGTGCTAAGAATTGTGTCCCCCAATATCTTTCGTCGGAACATCACGTGGCTCGGTGAAAACAAACACGACCCCCCCCCCCCCCCCCCGTTATTTTCTTATGGCATAAATAGGAGTTTAAAACAATAAATGAAAAAATAATTTCAGCTTGGACGAGATAATTCCAATATTAATGAAAGTTATCATTTCAGCATTAATGGAAGAAGATATTCTAGAATTAATGTAAGAGATAATTACAGCATTGATAAAAGTGATAATTCAAAAATTAGTGAAAGAAATAATGAAAGCGATAATAACAAAATTAATAATTACGTGATCCTCACGTATTCCCAAGGGATCAGCATGATCCGTCCAGGAGTTAGTGTTAGTAAACATCCATGCCCGAACCCAAACCTGCACAGTGAGAAGCTAGTTCCCTAACCGCCTAGAGTCGAGTGGTTATGAATTAATGAAACATATGAAATTAATGAAAGAGAATTCCAGAATGAAGGAAAGAGACAATTCCAAAATTAATGAAAGAGAGAATTCCAAAATTAATGAAAGAGAGAATTCCAAAATTAATGAAAGAGACAATTCCAGAATTCATGAGATATAATTTCAGAATCAATGAAAGAAATAATATTCAGAAAATAATGAAGGAAAATTCCTTCTTGATGAAGGAAGAATTGATGAAGGAAAATTCAAGAAATGATGAAAGAAATGATTCACCTTTAGATGAGTTCTCGATCATTTTTTTAATCTTTAAAACCGAATATTTAGAGACCGAACTGTGCATTTCTATGGACAAATTGCCAGGCGTGAAGTTTGTTTTGACCGAGTCACGTCATTTCCCTGCATTTGATGTCGCTGCAGTCGCGGAAGCTGGATGCTCCCTCCAGTAATATATACTCTCTGTCGTCTGCTTCTCTCCATGTTACTTGTTTTGGGCGTCTCCTTGTGTCCTGAAAAAATTACCGAACTGGCAGTTCGGACTTCCAGTTCTGTTTGTGAGCTTAGCTTGTAGGGAACCGACTTCTTCTCTGTCGTCTGCTCATTAAGAGGCTCTTCGCTTTGGACGTCTCCTTATGCTCAAATAAAATAACCGAACTTTCAGTTCAAATTTCCAGTTCAGTTTACGAGCTTTGTTTATAAGGAACTGAGCCGAATAAAGAATATAGTTTTTTCACTTTGAACTTTATCTTCACCACATGAGTCACTTTTAAATTTGACATTAGATGGCAGCACATTACTTACTATATAGTGCAGGGTGGAAAAATTCACTTTTTACGATCTTACCTGTCGTCTGCTTGTGTGGATGTCTCCTTGGGTCTTGAAAAAATTACTGAACTGGAATTTTGATCTTTCAGGTCAGTTTATAAGCTTTGTTTATAAGGAGCGTAGCTGAATGAAGAATTTTGTTTTTTATACCTAAGCTTTTCGCCATCACCATATAAGGCACTTCTGATTTTGAAAGTAGGTAGCAGCACCAACAATATTTTTAAAAATGAATTACTTCTAGAGTATTCTAGAGTATTAAATTAATTTTAATTCCCTTTTCAAATTGTTAGTGCCATTGTGAATTCGCGGCAAATGCTACAAGGCAAAAAAAAAAAAACAAAAAAAAAACCCCGCTATTGGCGGACGGCGTAACAGTTCGAGTCACCCGGTATATACGGGTTTTGTCATTGCGTAACGCAGTGACAAAACTGTTCATGTGAATATAATAATGATTGATTGTCACGATTTCAAGCCCATCGGAAAATGTAAATAATGGGCCATTTAAGTATTACGTAAGTAACTTTTTAGTCATTTTTGACCCCCCCCCCCCTCACATGTCAGCAAAAATCAGCAAAACACATCGGAAAAGACAGAGAAACAACTTCTGGGTTCTTTGGCACACGGGGATGGTATAAAAAGTTTTTTATTTTTATTTTATAACTATACAACCCCTTACAACATGAATGACATATCTGAGTTGGACACGCGATTTGGATACTTTTTCTAGTTGGGTATGTCTTTAAGACTAACGGCTCGCAAGTAGTACCATACGCCCTGTTACCCATGCAGTCTGCATACGCACGTAAAAAAATAGTTTGAGACGAAATACAGTCGACTCTCGTTCCGACGAATACCGTTATAACGGAAAAAATATCGTTTTAACGAAAACTTTTCTAATCCCCGGATAAATTTACATAGGAACAATACAAAAATCTGAAATTTAACGAAATTTCTTTATTACTCCGGTCTCTTGGAGTTCATTATAATGGGGTTTGACTGTATTCCCACCAAAAAAATCCGATACTTTTGCAATTTTTGATGTGAAAGCATTCCTTTTTATAATGATTATGTCATTTCACTTTTATAAATTTAAGAAGGAAACAAAAGAAAGAAAGGGTGGGGAGAAAAAAAAAAAGAAAAATGGCCAAGGGGGATCGGTTGTGCGTAAATGCCTTGAAATTCCTCTTGTGCGCAAGGGGATTCGTGCCCCACTCTTAGTCTTATGACAAAATTTCACATTTATGAGACGTATGACTATGGTTACGATTAATCTCTATATACGTATATATAGCTTTCAATATTAAAATATTTCATTTATACGAACCACAATTTCAGTTATTTGACACATTTTCATTTTGATTCGAACTCCAAATCTTTGGCATTTAGACATCATTTCCAACTATCAAATGCACGAGGTTTTTGCTGATTGTGAAAAATGCGTCGCTGAATTGGTTTTGCATGCGTATTATCAACACTAAAAACCACAAATTTTAGGTTGACAGATACAAAGAGACGCATTGAGCCGGTTGATGTGATGTCAATCTTAGTCCTACCAAGTCCCAATACATTATCTGCTTGGATTGCATATAGAAACCAATCAGCAAACCAAATGACGTTAAGACCGTCTTAAATATGTTTAAAATTACGTTTTTCCTGTTAAATTGAAATGAATGGCATAAGAACACTTGCGATTGAGACACAACAGCAAATTTATGCAATTACAGTTTCTTAAGTTATACAGCAATGGAGTTTTAAAAAATATAATTTCGCGGGTATTTTTCCTCATGTATGATTTGGTCTCTTGCAGTTCGTTATAACTGAATTCGACTTTATTTCTTTTCAGTGGAGGCAATGGGTGTTGGCACACCCCTCCACAAAAATTCATTAAAAAAATACCCCAGAGCAATCGTTCTTTATTCGATTTTTATGAATATATTTCCCCCATCAGACCACTCAGGTTTAGAGGAGTCGCGAGTTCGATACCCGGTTCGTCCTTGTCAGAAACCTTTCCTGACACAGGGGTACAACAAAAAATGGCGACTTCACCGCAGCAAAAAATTGCTACCGCAGGGAGTCCCCCATCGAGGGGTTAGCGCACCATCCTCTCGATGAGTATAAGAAACAAGCCTGCCGTTCGGAATCGGCAATAAATTGTAGGTCCCGGGGTCTAATTCGCCCTCGCGTGCAGAAAATGACCGTGGTGCGACAAATATGATCAATGATCAGACCACTCAGTGCCGGTTGAAGATAGTTTCGAGCTAAACTAGATGGTTATCCGTCTGTAATTGCATGAAAACGATGGGGTTTTTTTACACACAAGCTTTCATTTCTCACCCATCTACTTCTGGGCCCATTTACTACCAGCACTCAAAAAAATGCCAATGAATGGTCAACAAATCTTTGTCTGCTTTCTTTATGGAAGCCCTCTTTGCATGAAAAGTCTTCAAACACGAACAACTTTCTGTCTTTGCAGTTACTCCATTTTGCTTTAAACCTCTTCTGCAGTTTGTGTCAGGGCTTACTGTCACCCCCAAGTCGTAAACAACTTGCTCTAGCGTCGTAAACCCAGCGAGATTACATGCAACGCTTTTTTTATTTCCTTACTCATGTTAATGTTACTTGAATGGGGAAAAATTACGAAAAATATATTCTATGCATTTTGTTTGAAATTAAATTTTTTAGTCAGAGTGACTAAAAAAATTTAATTCCACAAACTTCTTCGTGGCCCCCCGCATCAGTAGCCGTGGCTCCCCTTTTGCCAGATTTTCATCCGTGGCCCCCCTGGAATATCCTAGGGCCCCCCTGAGGTCATATGGCCCCCGGTTGAGAACCACTGGTCTAGAGCATGGTGAGCATTTCGGTGCAAATCGCACACACCTGGACACACATATCCGCACCGTGCCCGACACTTGCGTCGGCCGAGTGTAGGTCATCACACGGTCAAAGAATAATTCTTTGCTAAGCAATGCAGCCGTTCACACATATCCGCACCGTAGCCGAGCACCGTCACTGCACCATCACCAACTAGTTTATTTTATATTTTTACGGTGACGGTGCGGTCTCGGGAGAGAGAGAGAGCGCAGATTTTTTTTATAAAAGAGGAGAGAGCGCTCATTTATTTTATGTCGCTTCTCAATTTTCATCAATTGCTGAATTATTAATTCCATTTATTTCTTGATTTTAATCAATTTCTGCATTATTATTTTTATTTCATTCTGAATTTTCATTAGTACTGAAATAATTTCTTTCAATTATTTTTAATCCATCGATTCTAAAGTTTTCCTTAATTTCGGAAACGGTTTCTCACATTCGTTTAAAATTACCTCCATTAATTTTTGTGTTAATTCACATTTGTGTAGTTATTATTTTTTTTTGTACGGGGGTATTTCTTAGCGTTCGCGTATATTCAGTATGCCGATTCCCTCTTCCCACAAAATATATGAAATCTTGTTAAAGAGAGGGGGTGTCCTAAACATTTTTCGTGCCCCGAAATTGTTTGGACGCACCTGGCCCTGGTTCTGTGGTACTAGCGTAATACGTAGAAAACATATGGATAAACATTTTCACAACTTTGATGGGAAAACAAAGTTTAAAATTATGTTTCACATAGCATATAACGAAATTTTGCCGGGGAGATTTTTGTTAAAATAATAATGTAAACTTGGAAAACTAATTGGGTTTAATTTCCGATGCTCTATAAATGAATCATTGTTTTGGTTTTAACATAAATTATATATATAAATAGAAAACGGTTCGAAAATTTTTGGGTTTTTTCTTATGGGAAAATATGGGAGACATTTTAAATTTGGTACTCACATCAGATGCAACATGTTAAGCCATAAATGCTTAACCCATGTCCTGTGCTCCAAATGCGGCCCTCGGAAGCATTTGATGTGGCCCGTGACAACAAAAAACGAAACAAACCTCTCAAGTGGTCTCAAGCACATTTCAAAATCACTTGAGTGACTAGCGGCACACCTCCAGTTCACTTAAGTGGATCGTGATACATTTGCAGATTATCCTATTGAGTGGATAGTGGCACATTTCCAGATTTCTCGAGTGGCCCGCGGCACGCTTGCAGATCACTTAAGCGACACGTGCCACTTCTTTTTAGATAATTTTGGAGGATCGAGACTCATTTCTGGATAATTTAAGAAGCCCGCGAAATATTTCAAAACAATGAAGTGGCTCACACCTTCCAAAAAGTCGAGCACCTTTGTGCTAAATATCTGACAAAGGTGTTTCAGGGACTGAGACTTCGGCAATGAGTGCTTTAAATTACTATCGAATACTGGTGAGGCTTTATCATTGAATCAAGCCCCGACAAACTAAACACCCCAATTGTTATTGATTTTAATATCCATTTGCCATCTGCAGAGGAGAAAATTTTCAGTTTAGAAGATTCCGCGAACACACACACACACTTTGCTCTTTCGTACAATATGCTCCTACTGAGCTGAGATACACTTCTCCGAGGTGTTATCGGAATTTCACACCACCTGCCCCTACAGATGATTATATTTATGATGGCCGTTGACTCTGAATAAAAAGAAACGAGTGTGTAGGTGAGGAAGAGAGAGTACCCCTCTCCCCCACAGATTGTTTTAATTTCTATATGGCTTTTTTCTTCTCTCCACTTTTATCACTCCGTAAATAATCTCCTCTCTCCAAACTATAAACAAGAATGCATATAGTCAAACTAAGCAAATGGCCGTCTTTTTATTTTCAGCTGCATTTAAAGATCCTGTCTTTTTTTTGCGGGTTTGTCACATACAAATATCTATCGGAGATCAATTCCAAAATCAAAACCAAATTAAAATTTCTATAAAAAACACATCCACACACACATATACAGACAGATAAAAAATTTATATACATGTATAGATTATTTACAGAAATGCTTAGAGCAATTAATTATTGTTAATTTACGCTAGGGTTATTATATCCAAATCACTCTTGTTAGTTAATTTACTGAACATTTTGATTACACCGAACCGGCTGCGTTAAAGACTTGAAGCAATCGACACAGCTTCGTAGTCAGCATACGGCAGCGACACGGGCAACACACGGAAAGGTGTGGTCTGAAGAGGAACGAGCCGAGCCACGGCCAACTGACGCCCGAGCTACGGTCCTGGCACGGTGCGGATATGTGTGTCCAGACCTTAACTATGGCATCCGTAAAACATCCACGGCACGCCGATGTACGATCGAAAATTGGAGGTGTAACAATTTGTTTCAGGTTCCGTATGAACACGAACACTATGAAATTAGAAAATTTACCACATTACCGGCAGAAATCAACTGCAATTAAAGACTGTCGTTACTTTTTTCATCTGATGAACTCTCACGATTTACGATTACATTATCAATGATTATAAGAAAATTACAAAAAAATGCTTAACTTGCAATTATTCAAACACTCACTATATACTGAATTTGTGTTCCATACTCCTATACTCTATCTCTCTCTCATCCGGATAAAAAATGAATTATTTCTCCTGGAAATATTTTAGGAGAGGATAGAAAAAAAAACGGGCATGATATCTTCACCTAACCGCATTACCGAAATTCTTCCAGCTAGGAGAAATAGACACGAAAAAAAAGTGACTATATATCCAGAAAACTCTTTCCACGTGAATTGTTGGAATTCCTCTCTCTCTCTCCTTTTTTTTAAACAGCAAAAGCAATAAAAACCGGCAAACGTATCAGAACTTTCTCCACCAATATATTTTTTTGTTTTTATTTTATCCTAGAACCGGAGGTGAGCATCTACAGTGGAAACCCCCGTTTATACGTCGCTCACTTATACGACTTTCACATTGATATGACGCGACGTTTGAGCTCTTCGGTCGCAATTGGTTCCAATACATTTGAATATTGTAATAATTCATTTATATTCGAAACAAACCTCAATTAGTCCACGTCCTCACTTTCTACTGGAGCTCCAAATCTTTTTTTTTTTTTTTTTTTAATACATCGTTTATTACTGAATGTTCCGTAAAATACGGGTCATATGATTACCAAATATATTCCCGTCTCTGGCCAGCGAGCGGCAGAAATACCGATATCCGGTCCGCAGACAGAAAAGCTTGTGTACCCCGTGCTCTAGCTAGGCCATGGTGAATATTTCAGTGCAAACCAACCCTTTTTTATTGCCAATTGATTGATTGCGTATAGCGTCCATTTTTCCGTGCACCTAGAACATGCGTGTAACATATACGGTACGCCGATACATCATCGATGTAAGTACATCGCTGGCCACGAAAGTGTTGTAAAACTGAGCAGCGAGTCACGTTAAGTGATCTGTAAGCATGGCCTCTACGCTGGGATCTTTTGTGGGCCCCCGGACAGACTTTTCAACGGCGCTTCTATAGTTAATTTACAGAGTGAGAAAATCAAAAAATGATTAGATTTGTCCCGGACCCCGGGGCTAGAGCCCTGTCAGCCCCTCCCATGGGGGGGGGGCATGTCTGTAAGTGCTGTGCTGGTTAATCAAGTGACGGGAAGATGGGCGTATGGCCACTTGACTTTTTCGGGTCTAAGCCCGAGCCTGATTCGGGATGCCATTTTTGTTGAATGGAACTTAGTACTTAAATTTTTACTCTCGTAGATATGAAATGGTTAAATATATATGTTCCCAGTGTGTTTTTAAACATAATCTATAAATCTTCTAGTTCCAAAAAAAGTATATAGATGGTAGCAGCCATTGGATGTAGCTTTATGAAACGATGTAGAAGTAAGTATAGTTGAAACACATTTGTCTTATATATATCCTAAAAACTGTTAGGATATATATATTCTAAGTATTTAAAAAAAAATCATGAGAAGTGCCAAAAACCCTCAGTCCACAGGGACAAATGTAGTCTAAATAGCTCAGACCCGAAAGTGATCTGTTAAAGTGCCGCGGGATACTCAAGTGATGTGAAACTGCAGCATGGGTGTGGAACTTTGCCAGTGACCATTTTAGTGATGTGGGACTGCATCACGGGTAAATCAAGTGATTTGGGAATCTGCCGCTTATTTCATTCTTACAAAATTTGGTATAGGGTCGTGGGCCACATCAGATGAATTTGAAGGTCACATTTTGTCCGCTGGTTATCGATTGAGCATGTATGGCCTAAGTAATAGATCTGTGTCTATAGATGTGCTCCCCGTGTACATCTATAAACACAACTGTGTTGTCAGTGAATATTTCGTGAACTCACAGCGACCTTATTAGAAGTCACGCTTGCGTACTCAATCTCACCACCAGGTGTCTCTCTCTCTCACTTATCACAACGTCAATAAAACTAAGTTTACATAATGATTAGGACAATATTAACTTTTGATAGCATATTCCAAATATCATAGACATCCAAAAAGAAAAAACTATGTTATTGGAAATTCTTAGAAATCTGAATGACCATTTAACAAACAAAAATTAAATTTCGAACTATCACAGCCATAAAACTTTTCTCCACGAACATAAAAAGAAATGTATTAGGAGTGATAACTACGGATAACATCTGAAGCATATACCCCTTTCACACACACACAAGGAACACTTCCTAACGACGGAAATTGGGAAATAAAACACTGGAAAACCCGGAAAAAATATTTTTTGTGTGTCGGGAAAAGCCCTAAATTTGAGGGTGATTGCTGACATGTACGAAAATAGCCATTGACCTGGCTGATGGCCATTTAGAGTAGACATTGGGTTATGTATTTATTGCTTGTTTCTGAGAATACGCAGTCGTCGCAAGCCTCAAAGAAACGGGTTTCAAACTGTTTGAAAGACTGTCCTTTAAGAATTTTTCTCCCAATGATTTCAGCGTTACCCAGAGGGCGAGAATCCCCATTGTAAGCATTTAGAGGGCACATGCATGTCAACGAGAGACACACGCGGTGCACGAACAGTACTGTATCAGTTCTTTCGATCATTTCCAGTCGAATTTTCTTTCATTATGGTGCTTTGCTTGCTGGATTTGGCGAATCTGCCGTTTTATAATGTCGAGGAAACGAAAGACGTTTTGTCTATGATGAACTGGGAAGTTTTGAAGAATTTGACAAGAACTTCAAACTAATGACGAGAGTTTATCTTGCAAAACAATTCAATATCCCTGAGTCAACTTTGAACATGATTATAATGCAGGGAAATAAAAATGGAAGACCAAACTGCTGGTTGGAAATCATCTGCTGCCAAAAACATGAGTGTGCAAGGTGGGAAATTTTCCGAAGTGAAAAAAGGAAATGTTTTGCTAATTTTATTACTCTAAACCAGGGCTGCCAAACCTCTGGCCCACGGGTTAAATGCGGTATGTCGATCTGTACCAACCTGTAAAAAATGTAGTAATACAAAACATAAGTAGCACACAGCACTAGGCTGATCATATTTCTTTCATAAAAAATACGAAGTTATCGCCAAACAAATTGTCAAGGCAAGTAATATTGCCGATTACAGACGAAAAACAATGTCAGAGGCGAGTAAAATTGTAAATAGAAGTAAGTAAAAAGTTTCAGTTCTCTCTCTCTCTCTCACACACACACAGAGCTGAAAAATTCGTCAAAAGCAAGTAAAGTTGCTATTTGCAGTCGAAAAACATTTCGAAGGCAAGTAAAATTGTGAATTATATACAAAAAAAAAAAAAAAAAAAAAAAAAAAATTGGCAAAGGCAAATAAACCTTATCGGTTGTTTTTTTCCTTCAAATGTTGCGGATCTTTTACAAGAAAAAACAACTAATAAGCCGATTCGTTACATTTGCTCGAATGGAATTGGCATGCTTATTAGTTGCATTTTCAAAATTTATAAAAGAACTTATACAAAACTTTTATAGTGTAATCCCGGACTTGAACACATTAAATGTTATAAAATTTTTCACGTCTTTTGGGGAAGGGGGGAAACCTCATTTTTTTAAAGAAATCTGAGTTGTGCGACTTAGCATTTATACGACGTTTTGACCCGGCCTCTTGAACGTCGTATAAACGAGGTTCTACTGCATTTTTGTGCTGTTTCATTTTCGTAGGCTGTTACTCTTTCTCCCTCGATGTTAAAATCTTGTATCGACATTAGGAAATTCTCTTATTTCCTAGGACAAATCCTTTAAATTCTCCTCTTCTCTCCGTCTCTCTCTCTCTCTCTCTCCTCCTCTTTTGCCAGGACTAAACCTTAAGCGAAAGAGAGAAAGATATTCGTTGAGAAGATTCTTACACAGATTAGAGAGTCTTGTCTTTCCTTTTACCTCCAACACAACTCCATTTTCTATCTTTATATAAGGCTTTAAAGAGGAATAAAATAGGAAAAGATGTTCCTGTTTGTGTACAAGATGGAGTATAATGTGAATGGGTGACTTTAAAAACGACATCGTCTATAAGGTATCCGGAGACTGCAATAAACGAAAATATAACAAAATGTTCGGTTCGAGACAAATAAGTTCGAATTCCTCAGAAAAAAAAAATCCTGTAAATGGAAACTTTATTGCATTCAGGGATAACGTGGATGAGATTCTTGATATTTGTATTATTTTTAATATTTGTTTCGTGGAATTTGGAAGTTTCGTAAGTGTGTGGTGTCGTTATATGTGTATTTTACTGATCTTACATAATCCTTCTTCGAAGATCTGAATAGGCCCGTCTTCTTGGGAATAGGATAACATGGTTGTTACGGTACAGATAAAATAGAAGATTCCTCGAAAGACTGGTTATATTTGGAGATGATGAGATGACTTCAGGAAGAAAATACATTTTTCTATCAATTTTCATGTAAAAATTGTGTATTCTATGAAATTTTGAAAGCAACATGCTGGCATATGTACTCATCTCCTTGTAACTCATTTTGTATCCCATCCGTAGATGCACAATGGCATCTTTTCTCAATGTAGATTTTTTTTTCTCGATACTTTGGTCCTATCACATTCAAAGATATATTGTATTTTTCTCCAAAACTCCCTCAGAATATCCTCGGTGTATTCAAATTATTAACTGGAACCTGCTTCTTACTTTCCTTTGTGTAGTTTTGAAATTTTACATGGACATGTATATATATGCTTTGTATACTCCCTTGTTACTATGTATCTATGGATCTTGCGACCACAAGAGGGTCACATTCTTTTTTTCTCTTTAATTACTCACGGACCAGAAAGTGCGTAACGCTTCCCCTAGCCGTTTGTGCTTTACAAATAATTTGTAACTAGATTGTCTTTTTATAATTATTTATTTTCATGTAAAAAATTGTGCATTGTATGATACTTGGAATGCAACGGACTACCATGTGTATCTTCTCCTAGTCACTTCCATTTGTATCCACTCCGCCTTCTTTTCAGTATGTCATGTATTTTAGTAGTGTCAGGTGTAATTTCATGTATAGCCAATTTTGCAAGCATACATTTCATTTCTCCTGCCCTTGTTTTAATGCGGTGTACGTGCATTTTTCGATACTTTGGTCCTATCGCATTCAAATATACAGTATATTGTATTTTTCTCCAAAACTGTTTCAAAATATTCTCGGTGTACTCACATTGTTAACAAACCCGTTTCTCACTTTTCTTCTTTGTGTAATTTTGAGGCACTTCGTCCTGTAACTGTACATCATGCGACAATTGCATTCATACCCCATACATTATTCTGATAAACTGGGGAGTGCGTGGCGCTTCCCCTGGCTGTTTGTGTGCTCATATAGTTTGTAAGTGGATTGTTTTTCATATATTTTCATAAGAGGTGTAGTGTTGGATATTTGAGGTGCGGCGGACCTGCGTGTGGGTTCTTCATATGTGTGGCCGCTGATTTTCTATTCCTTCCATAGGTTGCATCTCGGTGTAGTTTTTTTTTGTACAGTATGTCACGCACGTTTTCCCCCTTTCCGGTGGTGACAGGTGTAATTTTGGGCATACCCAATACGGTACTTGGGTTGTTCACACCTTCTTGACTCTTGGACTGGGTCGCCGTTTCGGTTAGTAAGTAAGGAAGAAAATACAACTCTGCTCCGCTGGGACTCGAATCTCCGGTCTTTTGTTTGCCGAACGAGTGCTCTACCCCTAAGTTGTGGAAACAGACAGAGCATTTCTTCCTTGGAGCGTATATATATGTTAAATGGATCCGTACATGGACGATGGCAGCAATCAACTAACAGCTCGTGAATGACATAGGACGCCAGATGGCGACATGCATGTAGAGATGTTCTTCCCACTTGTTAATATAAGATTCCCTGAAAGACTGGTTATATTTAGTGATGTGGATTTTAGGGAGAAAATTCGTCTCTCCAAGGAAGAAAAAGTCGATGTGTTTCCATAGCTTAGGGATAGAGCATTCGTCCGACCCGAGTTCGAGTCCCCGTGTAGAAGAGTTGAATTTTCTTCCTAAAGCCATCATCTCCAAATATAACAAGTCTTTCGAGAAATCGTGTATTAACAAGTAGAGATGTGATGTTTCTCTACAGAGAAATAATAGTTCGTAGTTTTTAAGTAAAATCGCAAGATTGATTTAATTAATATTTATTCTACAAAACAATTCACGCAATTTCGATGTTCAAAGAGAAATATTCAAAACTTTGAGGCAAAAAAAAAAATGTGTATTATAGTAAAACCTGTCTAAGTTAAAAACCTGAGGTTGAATTAGCCACTTAACGATCATGAACGTGATATCTCGTCCATTGGAATAAATTCATTCCAGCTCTTCCTGTTTTTTTTTTTTTAATTTATTCTCAATATCGCAAAGATTTATTGCAACCCTATGAATGGAAGTGGTTTTTTTCCCTCCTACCCCGTTCTTTCCATTCTTCTGTTTGGTGATTGTTTCACCTCACATATAATGCTCATATCTATTCTATAATATAAAATCACAAACAAACTCGAAAACGGCCTGTTGCTAAGCAACCGAGTGACGGAAGTGGGTGAAATTTTTGAGTGACGGAAATCTGTTACGGAAGTGGGTTCGATTCATATATCGATATTCACATTCATATATCGTACATTCATATCGGGACCCATTTGACCCATCGGGACCATGTTATGTGCATGTACCAAGAGGCTCCTACATCCTACAGCAGAGCCCTTAGGCTGGAATTTAGATTTCGAGCCCCCAAACCAGCTTTTCAGGGGCCCCTCTGTGATTAATTTATAGTGTGAAAAATCAAAAAGTGATAAGAATCGTTGTGGCCCCTGTCAGCCCTTCCTTTGTGGGGGGGGGAGGTCCATGCCGAGAGGTATATATATGTATAATATACACACACAACAGCAGTGCTCCCAACACAGGGTCGGGGTACCCGGGGAAGATTTCACGTATAAGTAAAAAGTTTTCATTTACAGGGGCCCTTGATGGATCTCATTGTTTTCTTGCTGCTTTAACGTTGAAAAATTCCGATAGCGGAAGCAAAAGATATATCCAGTCTGGGGCCCCACCCAAAGTATGCGAATTGGTGTCCCGGGTAATTGGTTGGGGGGTCCTGGATTTTATTCGTTGGTAAAACGAATACAAATGAAAATTTTTCATGGTACTCGCTCCGTGGGATGCCGACAAGCTTCCAAGTCGGGGCCCATGTTTACAGGTTTCATTTTGGGTGCCCTGGATTTTATTTGTTGGTAAAACGAATACAAATGGAAATTTTTCATGGCACTCGCTCCGGGGAATGACCGACAAGCTTCCAAGTCGGGGGCCCCATGTTTACAGGTTTCATTTTGGGGGCCCTGGATTTTATTCGTTGTTAAAACGAATACAAATGAAAATTTTTCATGGCACTCGCTCCGGGGGATGACCGACAAGCTTCCAAGTCGGGGCCCATGTTTACAGGTTTCATTTTGGGGGCCCTGGATGAATCTCATTCTTTTCTGTTCTAGAATTTGCAACAGCGGAAGCCCGAGATAAAGCCAGTCTGGGGCCCCACCAAAAGTATGCGAATTGGTGTCCCGGGTAATTGTTTGGGGGCCCTGGATTTTATTCGTTCGTAAAACGAATACAAATGAAAATTTTTCATGGCACTCGCACCGGGGGATGACCGACAAGCTTCCAAGTCGGGGGGCCCCATGTTTACAGGTTTGATTTTGGGGGCCCTGGATGAATCTCATTCTTTTCTGTTGTAGAATTTGCAACAGCGGAAGCCCGAGATAAAGCCAGTATGGGGCCCCACCAAAAGTATGCGAATTGGTGTCCCGGGTAATTGTTTGGGGGCCCTGGATTTTATTCGTTCGTAAAACGAATACAAATGAAAATTTTTCATGGCACTCGCACCGGGGGATGACCGACAAGCTTCCAAGTCGGGGGGCCCCATGTTTACAGGTTTGATTTTGGGGGCCCTGGATGAATCTCATTCTTTTCTTTTGTAGAATTTGCCACAGCCGAAACCCGAGATATAGCCAGTCCGGGGCCCCACTAAAAATCTGCGTATTGTGTCCCCGCTACTGGATGTGGGGCCCTGGATTTTATTCGTTGTAAAATTGATAAAAATTCTCACAGGGGGGTGTCCGACAAGCTTGCAGGTCAGGGCTTCATGGAAATGTTGGCAGGTTGTAATTCGGTGCCCCTGAATGTATCTCATTGATTTTTGTGGTTTAACATTGTAAAATTTGCAACACATCGGTAGCCCAAGATATATCCAGTGTGGGGCCCCACTGAAATTCAGCGAATTGAATCTGGGGACCCCCATGGGGAAGTTTTCTGGGGATACTTGATGAATCTCCTTTGTTTTTTGTTGCTTTATTATTATTTTCATTAAAATTCGCTTCTTCAGTAGGCTGGTGCTTTCACACGTCCCTTTCCCCTTTTCCATAGCACGCTGATGAAGTGGGACGAAATAAACAAGATATGTCCGGGAGAGAAGTGGGGGGGGGGGGGGGGGGGTTGGCCGCCAATGGCGGCAGGGGGGCAGAGCCCCCCTAGTACATATATAAATATAGAGAGGAAGTGAACAAATAGAGTGGGCGAGAAAGAAAGGTTGAGGGCGAAATAGAAATCTTTGTAAGTTTTTGCCTTCCCCCCTCCCCCCCCCCGCCCCATATTTCTAACACGCGAACAAGGAAACCAAAAAAATAGGTTTCCTTGTTCGCCGATATTTCAAATACAGATCATCCAAATTCGATCCAAAAACGTGCACGTGAAGGGGTTAAAATTTGCCAAGTTACAGAGATGTTCAAGATATACAGGTACAGTATTATGGAAATTCTGGGTTATAAACTTATGGCCGTTCGTTCTAATGAAAAACCGTTCAATGTAGGGTCAAGATACTATATGTCCAAGATACATGGGTGTCCAAGTTCCTTCCTTAGGCCGGGATTACATTGTAAAAGTTTCGTAAAAGTGATTTTGTGACACTTGAAAAATACAACCAATAAGCTGTCGATAACATTAGAGCAAATGTAACGGATCAGTTTATTGGTTGTATTTTTCAAGTTTTATAAAAGGACTTTTACGAAAATTTTATAGTGTAATCCTGGCCAGGACAAATCTTTTAAATTCTCTTCTTTTCCTCTTCTTCTCTCTCTCTCTATCACTTCCTCTTATTCCAGGGAACTAAAACTTAAGCGATATATTCCTAGAAGATTCTTACAGAGATTAGAGTCTTGTCATCCCTTTTCCCTCCGGGACAGGACCGTTGAACGTTATACAGAACACCGAACTCAAAAGAGCCAGATTCTCCCTCATCTTGGAGTAACACAATATTACATTAGCATAAAATATGGTATAAAATGATGTTTGAAGGGGGTGAGGGCGAGAAAAGCAAATAATATTTTGTTGCGGAAAATTCTATTATCTACCAGTTCGTAACACATTTGATATCTTCGTATGTGAAACTGTCTCAAACATTGTCTTCAAAGATGAACTATGAAAAATGTTTGAATATTTACAAATTACAGGGTGAATCCGACCTATTCTGCCAAACGAAAGGGGAAGGGGGGGGGGGAAGGTGATAGATGAGCCCAAGTGGATCATGGAAACACCACACTAACCCTAACATATCTGAAATCGTTTTCGAGTTATGGTGGATAACCCGCAATGGGGAAAATATGCGTGGAGTATGAAAAAAAACCAGAATTTGTGAAGTTTCTCAAAGACCTATACGCAAACTAAGCACCCATTTGGAAAGAGCGAAAAAAAAAAATGATATAAGAGATGACATCCATTTCATCGAACTTTTATTGGCTGTAAAAGATTGGCAAAGTTCAAAAGTTCAAAATCGAATTGTCGCCAAAAATTTTTAATCACCAGATCTGCAAACACCGTTCTAGCTACAAACGGTCGAATTTTCCAAACACTTTATACGGTACCCTGTCTTCTAGCAGCAGCAGGAAGCAACAACTTCCTGTTGCCCTGTATCTCCTATGGCCAAACAGAAAAAAAAAAATCACGTTTGTATAAGTACAATATTCGCTAAGATAATTGAAATCAAAAATCGGAAAAAAACCATATGAAGCACATCAAAAACTAACGGACAACGCTCCTTTCCCCTCATTTACGCTGTATTTCCCCAACTTTCCTCCGTTTTTGAATTCGAATATTTCAGCGAATATTGCACTTAAAAACTTGGATTTTTTTCTTTTGTTGGCCTCAGAGGATGCAGGGCAAGAACTTCCTGGTTGGAAGTTAGACATGGTGACCATATAAAAATTTAGATTTCTTATTTTGTTGTACACTGTATTTTGTTTCCACTCTCTAAATTGGTACAAGGTAATTTTTGAACGTATTTTGAGCATTTTTTGAATTGAAACTCTACCTCAACGAACGGACGATTGATGAGATAAAGGCCACATTAGCACTTACAGGACACCCTGTACATACGTAATATTTAGAGAGAAATAATGGAATTCCGACCCAACCTTTTCCTCTTCAGTGGCACGTCGGGGTTGGATGAAGTTATCGAAGTCGAAGGTCTCCAGTACTTTTCTTCACGAAATACTATAAGCTACAGAAATCATAATTAAAAAATCACTTGGAGATACCGGGACGGTCAAAATGACAGCCGAGAGCTGTATAGGGTTACCAAGATTTCGTTAACAGGACCGCGGCTGATATAATTGGCTATCAATCACCGGCTATCGGCTCGTACATAAATACCAATAGACTTTAAATCCTGTTACCATCCATGTCATAATGAACGACATAGACACTTCCGTAAGAAGAATGAAGGGTGAAAATCGTTCCAAAACACATCATGTCGTGTCCAAAGAGACATCAGCCATCAACGAAAAAGAGATGGACGCCCTCCACTTGACATTTATTCCGGCATAAAGAAAATAGGAAGAGTGTGTATAACACACACACATAAATGAAATCTTCTCCAGAAGATAAACGACAAACACTTTTACCGGTTTAAAATCGTTGTCTTTCAAGATGATGTCCCCTAAACACATCCGCTCCCGCTGCCGACATCCCTTCTAAACACGTTTATACCTTCGAAAACCATCCATAACGCTAGAAAGGAAGAAAACAAAAAAAAAAGGTCTGCATCAGCAGATACGTCGTGTATAGGCCTTAAAGGATATTTTATCTATATTTATTTATTTATAGCTCGAGATATCTCGTGATTCCGCGTGATCAGACAGAAGTGGTCGCTGCAATTCTCGGAGATCGGGCTTAAAAGGAAGCGAAAAAAAAAATATATATATATATATTGATCCGAATTCCAACATGAAGTAAAGTAAATAAAGAAGAGATGGCGATGGTTCTTTATAAAAGATAGAGAGGATTCTTTTTTGATGATACCCACATGAAAGGGTAAATACCCGTATGGTCAATAGATTACTTTCACCCTAAAGTAAAGAGTGTAATGATTTCGCTATCAAACATACCAAAAAAAAAAGGAGATCTTTTTCCGATTTTTTTTCCCGGGTTTTTCCAGTGTTTTATTTCCCAATTTCCGTCGTTAGGAAATGTTCCGTGTGTGTAAAAAAAAAAGGAAGTATACGCTTCAGATGTTATCCGTGGTTATCACTCGTAATACATTTCTTTTTATGTTCATGGAGAAAAGTTTTATGGCTGTGGATAGTTCAAAATTTGTTTGATTTTTGTCGTTGAATTGTCATTTGGATTTCTAAAAATTTACGATGAAATAGTTTTTTTTTGGATGTCTATGATATTCCGAATATATGCTGCTACTACTACTACTACTAAACCACACCCGTACCTCGTCCGTATTCCTCTGTGGAACTTCTAACGGATTGGTACATGTTGGGATATTCGTGTCCGTGTTGTGAAACTAACGTGAAGCTTGCTTCGGTGTAATGCTTGTATAGTGCTGCCATCTGCCACGTATTTTTAGAATTATGAGTGAAGAGTAATGTTTGAAGATTTTACCGTTGTAGGCCTGTTGCTCTCTGCAACGAGACCTTTTAATCGGCTTGCATTCGCATCTCGAAGTTGGGAACCACGGAGAACCAACTTCAGCCGACCACGACTGTGGCGACCGTGGGGTTTTTTCCCTTCCCGAATATATGCTACCGAACGTTGGGATTTCTGATGTTTATTGATGTTCTGATAAGTGACACCTGGTGGATTATATGGATTTCGAGTTCAAGTACGCATACGAATAACGCCGCTGCGAGTTCACGAAAAATTCACTGACAGCAAATCATCAATAGATACACATCTATTACTTAGGCTATACGTGCTCAACCGATGACGAGCGGGCAAAATGTAGCAGATAAAGTCGTATGATGTCCCAGTGTCACCCAGTCCCCCCGACCTCTGACCTAATTTCCTAAAAATGAAATAAGAGGTAGATTTCCAAATCACTAGATTTATCCGCAGTGCAGTTCTAGATCACTGAAGTGGTCATTTGCACAGTTCACTTCAGTGACTCATGGTAATTGCACATCGCTTGAGTGTCCCGCTGCATAAAATCAAAATTTTTTCTTTTTTGTTAAGAGGATTGGTGTAAGTAAATATTTATCTTGTACTGAAAATATTTTTAAAATATTTTGATATAAACTGCTGGCAGGCATTACACATGCTAATGCTTTCCATTAAAATGTTCTTTTCCCCAAAACTACGTTTTTTTGGTAGAAAGGAACTGAAGTGGAAAACTTCACTCATTTCCGAACTCCACGCATTCAAATGTCTTGAAACTTCGTGTCTCTCAACACTACGGTGTTATACTTTAACACAGGCTTTTAGAATTTTAACTATTGGTTATTTTTTATCAAATTTTAACTCCAACAACACGCATCTTTTTCAAAAATCACCAAAGTTTACCCACATTTTGCTCCATAATTTTTTTTAAAATAATTTCAATAAAAAATCTAAAATAAAATAAAATGTTAAAGTATGTAACATATTGTTGAGAGACACACACAAATTTTCAAGACATCCGAATGAGTGATGTTCGAAAAACTGAGAAAAAGAGAGAGAGAGTTTTGCGAATATAGCATTTTAATGGAAAGCATTATAGCATGTGTAAATGTCTGCCAGCAGTTTATAATTAAAATATTTTAGTACAAGTAGAGCAAAAACTTGAACACAGTTAGACGCAGAAAATGTAATAGTATTTAATAATTGAAACATGGATAAATGTGTTTTTTTGAAAATTTGCGCGCACCAACCCACTTAAAGGGTCATTTGGATTTCTATAAATTTACGACAAAAGAGGTTTTTTTAAAATTCCTTTGATATTCGGAGCTTATGATGTATCAATCGTTGGAATTTCTGAATTTTATTGACGCTATGACATTTCTGTGAGTTAAAAATTCACAGACAACAGTTTTCAACGATAGAAACATCTATTACTTAGGCTCTCCACACACACACACACAGGAGATAACTCAAATCGATCTCGAGTAACCCGAAGATCAAAGCGCAGGTCGAATGAAAGACTTGTCTGTTTTCCCCTCACACGGCGGTGCTGAGAGCTCTGGGACACAGCAGTTTCATTAATGACGAAATGTACTGAGTGACATTTCGGTAGACAAATGTTTAAATTGCTTCTAGACATTTTCTGGCCGAATGAGAAAATGTGTGCTTGTTCCTGAACAGTACATTAAGAAAATAGAAGAATCAATACGATATTGATACAGTTAAACCCGCCAACTTGTTCACCCAAAGCAAAAAGTGTTCGATCATATAAAAACACATTACCAATGACACTAAAACGGCTGGGGCAGTCATTATCTCTGCCTTTGATTTTGTGTTAATGTAATACATTAAATATAATACATCGCTGTAATCTCGAAACTGCTTGAAATACGCATTGAATATTAGGTGACTTTTCATTTCTTTCATAATTTATGTGCAAAAATTTAGAGACTTTCAAGGCGTTTTTTTTTTTCGGGAGGTATCGACGTTTATACCTAGAACGACTAAACTATAGGCATCGGGGTTTGAAAGCTGAGACGATTTGAGTCTGCCCCGTAGTAAATTTCGTTGGGGGGGGGGGGGCTGAGCACCCCCGTCTCAATAATTTATGAATGTACAATGCAAAGCAACATTCCTCTTCCTTCCTACGGGCGCTTGAGTCGTCCCGTATATACGGGACGAATGGTGCTTTTCATTTCCCTCATTATTTTCCTCATGTCGGCAACTCTAGGCCAGAGCAGTCATTTTGACCGCTGTTTGTAGTTGCATACATTTCCTCGTTGTGATAGGCTTGAAGCTTTTGCTTTTAAATTTGTATTCCATAACATTCGGTCAAGGCACATACAAGACATAGCACACACATATCTACTATTCACTTACGAGTAACATAATGAAACAGAAAATAATGATATTTAATTTATCATGTGCTCGGATGGTGAAATAGCGGTTGTACTTCCGAAACATCCCGCCCGCACGGCCATAACCTTAAAACAAAGAATTTCCACAAAATACTGTACTTTTATGTCTTGGACACGTCACTAAATTTCAATGCAATATGAAATACAGTAGTATTTTTGTATCTAAGCGTTTTGAACGCGCCCTTCTTTGAATTTCAAAACCATACGAATTCTTTTGTAGAAAGAAGATTAAATCAGTCTTGGGATTTTACTTGAAAATTCCGAGAACTATTCTCTCTCTACTATCTGTAAAACAACTTTATTATCATATTCCCAAGAAGACGAGCCTATTCAGATCTTGGAAGAGGGAGATTACACGAGATTAGTGAAATAACGACACCCGACGCCTACGAAACCTTAAAGTTCCATGAAACAAAAATGAAAATACAGATATCAAAATTCTCAGTATCCCCCGAACATAATAAAAAGTTTCCATTTGCAGGACATTTTTTCCGGGAAATGTGAACCCTTTTTCGTCTCCAACAGAAGAATTTGTTACATTTTCGTTTATTAGTCGTCTTCGAATTCCTTATACACGATGTCGTTTCTAAAAAGTCAGCCCCGTTCACATTATATTCTACGTTCTACAAACGGGAGGAAACACATCCTTGCCTTTTTATTCCTCTTTAAAGTACTATGTAATAATAGAAAATGGGGTTATATTGGAGAGAAAAGGCAAGAGCCATACTAGAAATAAAATTAAAAAAAATGGTCAGACCCTCTTGGAGAATCTATTGCGAGTCCGAACTCAGCTTGCAGCTTGTGGAATAAAGTTTAGATGTATACGAACAAATCATTCCCTCAGTGTTATGTGTGTGCTATCACATGGTGCCCTAGCTTGGGCTTTTCTTCATTTAAAAGCAACATGTACAAACTGCAACGATTCCGGAATCGCGTCTTCAAGCCTTTCACTCTCTGGACCACCAAAATATTTCCGCCTCACCGATCTTCACAAAGATTTGAAGGTGTCGTCCATGTGTTCCTACATCAAGAAACTAGCTCGAAACTACTTCGAAAAACAAGAAAGGTCGTGTCACCAATATCTGAGAGAGATCTCCGATTACGATGCTCGCGAATTACTGAAACATCTAAGGCCCCTTTCACACGGAGCGGATGCGGACGCGGGTCCGCATACCCTTTCAAACGAGCGCTGAAGATGCGGACGAATCGCCCGCATCTTTAGTTCGAAATTCGTGCATAAAAACTGTTTTTTCGCAATTTTTGTAATTATTTTTCTCCTTCACCCCTGATTCAGTGCCCATAGGCAGCCTAGAGGCATTCTTTGGTGGTTTTTATCATTGAGCCTAAAGATGCCTCCATTCCGATCCTCACAAGTAGTCGATGGGAGAAAATATCTTAAAATATTTTCAAAAAATTTTTTCGGTAAAATATGAAAGAAAATTCCAAAAACACATCCAATGTTCGAAAAATCCAATCCAAAAACATCCAAAACATTCGATGTTCCAAAAAAAAAAAAAAAATTCAGCAAATATCAAAGAATTTGCAAGTATAAAAAAAGGGAGGGGTTGGGACTTTCAAAATGTCTGTGCTTAGAAATATTCACATCACAATTCTATCTTAGGCCGGGATTACACTATAAAAGTTTTGTAAAAGCTCTTTGATAAAACGTGAAAAATTCAACCATTAAGATCACCGGTTGCATTTGCTTGAATGCAACCAATGCGCCTATTGGTGGAATTTTTTAACTTTTATAAAAGATCTTTTACAAAAATTTATAGTATAATCCCGGCCTCAAGTACGGATTACACTATAAAAATTTTATAATAATTCTTTTAAAAAAGCAACTAATAAATTTATCGGTTGCACTTGCAATTTATTAGTTGCTTTTTTCAAGTTTTATAAAATAACTTTCATAAACCTTTTAGAGTGAAATCCCATCCTTAGATTAGTCTCACTTCTGAAATATAAAATTTCATTTTTTTAAGTTTACAGACTAAATATTGAGTAAAATATACTTGTAGGTATTCGGGGGGAACCACCAGAAACATGGATAACGTTGTTTAATAAAAGTATTTTTTTTAAAGTTTAAAAAAATTAACAGTTAAAAAATTTAAAAAAATAACAAATATTTAAAATAATAAAATATTTCAGATATTTATATTTTTTAAATAATTTTAAAAATTTAAAAAGAAAAAAATTAAAATTTTTAAATTAAATTTAATTTAATTAATTAATTAATTATTAATATATTAATTATAATAATTTAATAATTTTTATAATATTTAATAATTATAATAATTATAATATTATATAATTAATATTATTAATTAATTTAATTAAATTTAATTATAAGTTATTAAAGTATGTAGTCAATTAAATATTCGTAATGCACAGAACGGCTTATCATTTTTGTTCCGTCAGTGGCCGTTGTTGGCAGGTTTTATTATATAAAATTGTGAAATGTGGACAAAAGGCAGTTAAAGTTGCTATATCTCCATCTCAGAAGGAAACGGAGGGATAGACGTATGTAGGTACATTATATTAATGAGCAGGGACCATCATATGGTGTTTTTAAGGGTATTTATGGCAAATAATTAAAAAAATTCCGTGCATAATCACCTTCAAAAAGTAGCCAAAGATGCGGACGAATTCGCTCCGCATCCGCATCGTCTGAATAGCTCCGAATAAACCTATTGTCAAAACTTCTATGTGCGGATGCGGAGCCCGCACTTAGGTTTTGACACATGCGGACGACGTCCGGACCCGCATGAACATTTCCTAGGTGCGGAGATTTTTCGGCTCGTCTGAAAGGCGCAGTATATTCCAATTGTTAAAACTTCTTCCGGACCCGCATCCGCATCCGCGTCCGCATCCGCTCCGTGTGAAAGGGCCCTATAAGGCCTGTAAACATATGGAATATGTTTGCGAATTTTGAAAAATGTGTGTATGCTTGTGTACATATTGAATCCGACCTTTCTGCCAAAACGAAGGGGTGGGGGGTGTAATAGACGAGCCCAAGTGGATTATGAAACACCCCATCAACCCTGTCTTATCTAAAAACCGTTTTCAATTTATGGTGGATAATCGATTATGGGGAAAAAGATATTTTGCGTCAAGTCTGAATAAAAAACCACCAGAATTTGTGAAGTTTCTGAAAGACCTATAAGCAAACTAAGCACGCATTTGGAAAGAGCGGAAAAAGTGCTATAAAAAGTGACACCAATTTCCTTCAGATACGCTATAAGGTAAGCAGGATCGACGTTCTGGGGGGCGGCACTAAAGAATCTTGGGGTGGAGGTGGCACAAAAATTTTCTTCCTTTGAGTTACCACTCTCCAAAAAACATTTAAATTAACAGAAATTTGTTAAAAATACTGAATAAAGGCATTATATTTTTGATATTTTAATTATTTCCTCACAGAAATGTTGTTTCTTCTTCTAATTTTTGGTCGGCTTGAGGGGACACCCTAACCCTCCCTCGCCTTTGCCCCACGTATGCATATCTAGAGACATCCAAAAATTTCCTATGCATTTTCAGGGGATACTTGAAACCTTGAAACTTGAAAGATTGGGAACATGCATTATGTGCTACGGCCTCGTCAGCTTATTGTGAAGGGGGGGGGGGGACGTTTGCTTACTATCAATTATCAGTTCTTTGGTTGACACGTATTGACGTTTCGATGAATAGTGAAACCTCCCATAACGGACACCTTCTTTTTTAACGGTCAATTTTTTTGTTTAAATTACGCCAACGGGCGTAACCCGTTCTTCTGTTCCAAGGGTTTGTTCAAAATGTATTCCAAGGGTGTCTGTTATTGAGAGGTTGCACCGTATTTCTGGCTGAATGATGCAATCAATTACCACCTTATCTCAATGCCGTTATTTTCATTCATTGCTGATAAATATGATCGTTGCGTTCGCACGACTGATTAGATGAATTGTACCACATGTACAAGAGACAGCGAACTGAAGTTTATGAGAAATTATTACATATCATATGAAAATGTTAAGTTATCGGAACTCTTGATTGGTTTGTTCTTCCATGAAGTAGAATCAGACATATGTATTCAATGGGATTTATCAAGTGGTTTCGAGTTTTAAAATCCTTTTAACCCAAGACAGTCAAGGACCTCTTATTTAACAAGACATTCCCACCAAAGAATACGAACACTAATGGATAATAATGGTTAATCTTCCATTTTTAGCCACGATGAAAACGAAACAAAACCGATATGAATGGATCACGGACCGAAAATAGACAGAAATTAAACGAGTTATTCACAAACTCCCCCATACAAAATGCAATTGGAAAACTCGGATCGGCAAAGAGGCGGGTCTGTCTCTTGAAATATTTGATATAAAATGGAAACCCCCCCCCGCCCCCCCCCCCGTACCGCCAAGAATCTTCTTAGTGGAGAAATAACGCTCTGTGTGTGTGTATGGATATCGCCAGGCATTTTACTATGTTTTCTCCTAGACAAAGGATGAGAAATTCCCGGCGAAGTATTATAATTAAACGGCGTCTATAATGAATAGCTTCAATTCATAATAGCGGTGTAAACTTCATTAGGAGGAAGCAACGTGTGTGTGTGTGTGTGTAGAGAGATGCGATGAAAGCTTTGGGAAAACTTCGAAAAGAGCCTGAAGGTGGGTTTCCGTCATGTGTTCAATAAACACATGCGACGGAACTGGGAGGTTGCAAGGGAAGTGCAGGGGTGCATAGGACTGGCTATTTCTCTTTCCAAGGGAAGTGCTTTTGTTCGGGGTTTCCCCACTTTTACAAAAGCGGCCCTGAAGGATATCGTCGTCACAATAGCCCCCGACGCTTTCTCGTTAATAAATTGCTCGAGCTTCTCCGACGTTGTATGGTTTCCCTGATATTTGCGTTATAGTAATAAGTAATTGTTTTTGATCGATCAAAAATTTTCTTCTCCGCATCGAGTTTTAAACGAGTGTTTGCGCAAGGCGTGCTGCTGCTCTTTGTGTGATGTCCAGTTTCCACCGATGGGTCCATGCTGACGACGTTCTAAGGGGGAGTTGTGACGCTTGGTGCGGAAGGTGGAGGTCTTGTTGAATCGAGTTACTCACCCTATGATGAGAGAGATGCGCAAATGGTTCTATTTTCATAACCTTGAGACTTGACGTTTCATCCTGGGAATGATGTATTACATCGGTTAGAAACTCTTGAAACATGCATTAAAGAAACTGGGGGATCAACAATAATCCCATAAAGAGTCTGAAAGAATTAAGAAAGCAAAGCATACGAACTTATAAACGAAATGCGGTGATACCTCGGTTTTCGTCGGTAATCCGCCCAAAAGTAATCGGTGAAATCCGAAATCGACGAAAACCGAAACATTTATTTCCGTATGAATCAATGTAGATACAATTAATTCGTTAAACAAATATAGTAAATCATTGCCAAAGATTATTCAGTGATTTTAGGGTGATATTGGGATGCTGATTCCGAATCTGTCATTGATTTTATCATATTGGGTGTACTTTTCGAGAAAAATAGCTATATCAATTTTTGGATGATTAAGCGGGATACTGAAGACGCAAACGAACAACGAAAAACGTAATAGAAGAAGCATTAAAGAGGATAAGAAACAATTCTGCAGCCAACAGCAATGAATGCAGATTGTCTGTTTAACTCTGCAAACTCTAATATGAAATGTTGAAACTGTTTTATATTACGAATTTATAAAAATATATAAGAAAAAGTGTTTTTGCAGCATGACACACTTTGCTGCATTACACAGTTGAATCCCGTTTTAACGAATACCGTTATAGAGAAAATCTCGTTTATAATGAACACGTTTCTAATCCCCCGGAGAAGTTTACGTAGGAACAAGGAAAAAGGCCGAGATATCTTTATAACGGAAATTCGTTCTAACGAAATGACTTCTACGGTCTCTTGGAGTTCGTTATAACGGGATTCGACTGTATGAAAAATCCTTCGAGTCTCTGCAATTTCTATCTTTGAAACCGAGCACAACTCCTTCCCCATCGCCATGGACAATTTACTACCGACCGAGTTGCGTGGGAAGTGGGAATGGGTGCCTAACAGTCTGAGTGCGTATCCAGTGTTTGTTCGTGAATTATAGTGCCGCCATCTATTTATCTAACTGCGAGTGAAGTGCAATTATTGAATATTTGTACCGTTGAAGAGAATATCTACACTCTGGTACTTTGATTCTCATTCCCAGTGTGTTCAATTCTTCAACGAAAGTAGAGTTTGCATTTCCGCTTATGTACTTTATCTAAGCTGTTTTGTATAAGAACTAAAAAATGGTCGCTAATCTTTCTTCTACTGTAGTCTTATCTTGAAAAGCACGTTTCTCCTACAAAGCTGTAAATTACTTATTTTACTGTAGTGTTGAAATGGAGTTTTTTTGGTGTACATGCAAGCTGTTGCTGTTATTGATAGTTATCTCCTGTAATGCCGCATTCACATAGTTGATTAATTGCGAATTTAAATCTTTGCAAATACGGGCACAGCCCGTGTTCTTCTGATCATTTAATGGCCTTTTCATCCAATATGGATAGAATATTGAGTAGTATTTCACACGGTTTTTCAATGACTTTCCTCCTTCTTCTCGAGAATTTATTTATTTCCTATTCATTTCCAGATAAACCTTTTGGCTGTAGAAGTAAAGAACGGTTATTCAGTTTTATTGATTTGTCACTAGAAATTGCTTCTTTTGTCAGAAAGTCTACTCTTTCTTTGTTCTTAGTCCCTGCATAGCCTCTAGTCCGTATTGACATGATGTAAGGTTCCTGAACGAACGCTTGTCTAATGGTTATAGGTTGATTCTGTGCAAGAAAGTCTTGTGAGACGAGACTACTGAAATTATACCGACCTTCACATCATCTCATTTCATAATAATTATCACAGAGACACCGCTTCCTCATAATGACCACCATGCACGATCGCACGTTGCTGCCAGGATATTGAACTTGTCGGGGCCAAAAACCATTCGGAATTTCATATTATCTATCTTAGACCCTTTTGATATACCCGGCTGACCTATGCACCACTTATGGTGAATTTGTGATGGCAGTATTATCGCTATAACCCCAATCAATGCTTCTTTTCCCAACAATTTTCTTGGCACCAGTTGAAGTGGTATAGTTGTTCTTTGCTCATAAAACAAGTCCACTTTCCTTTAGAGTCATCTTAATCTAGCTTATGATGCTGACCCCTTTATCCCAATAACCTTTTTTTTAAATTCCTTTCAAGCAGATCAAATAGCAAGGAACCAGGTTTTTAGACTCAGATGCGGCAGTTGAATCGCATAAAAAGGTACTAAATGACATTTTAATGGACCAGGGGGGTCTGCGAATTTCAACACAACATGGTTTGGCCACTCGAGAGAACCTGCAGACGTTTCTGAAGAGTTTTTCGAGAAGCTAGAACATGAATCAGCATGACACCTGCAGATGTTTCAGGGTGTGCTAACCCACTTATTCGAGGAACACGTTCAGAAGTCACCAAAACAAGGCAACCTTGTTCACATCATGAGGAGTAATAGAGAAATATCTTCCTCACAGTCATAGACAATAACGGAGGAAAAAGACAGTAGTCCCTTTTCTCTCTGTCTCACAGTATTATTTGTGTGTATGGGGGGAAAATACTTTTTCCTTTTTTTCTAGGCATTCCCTGAAACTGCATTAAAATGCGATAAAAAAAATCATTTTTGCAATCCTGTTGTTCCATTAACCACCCTTTAAGCGGTTTTTAAAATTTTCCTGATCTACATTTTACTGTCACATTGGAAATAAGATCTAACCGAGATAAAGCTGACCGAGTTTGACGAGATATCTCGGGATTGCCGCTGTGAGGGTTAGATTTTGTTTTGTCTCAACTTCTCTCATTTTAGTGATAGAGTGTTCTGGGAAATCCTGTATGTACCTTCACACACGCCGTATAAAGTTGCTAAATGGATCGAAACCGAAGTTTTATGTACACATATCCGTACGTTATAACGGGTGTACCAAGATCCTATATACGGGGAGGAGAAAATAGATGAAATTTCGGGACGACGAAAACTCCCAGCGTCAATTTCCACTCTCAAACCGAGTGATGATGTCAGCGTTTACGAGTTCTCTTGAAGCTTCCCCCATAGACGAAGCGTCAAGTTTTTATTATAGATATTCTTTTCCCTGACACCGTATATAACGTTCTACGAACACCCACTTTTACGACACGTCGTTTTAACGTCTTCCACCGAATGTCCAATTCGTATAACAGGCGTTTTTTTTCTTCTTCCTCCCCACCAACGTTTTTTTTTTTTTTTTTAAAGAATGAAGTTTGACGTCCAAACGTGATTCCGAACAGTTTGGACAAATAACATATAACCACACATATAGAGACTTGGAAAGTTTCCTCTGCTCGTTCGGAATTGTATCTGTCTCTTGGGGAAGTCGGAACGAGTGGTAATTTTTTTTCTTTTCCTAGGCGCCAATCGCTGATTGGGTCGGATGTCTTCTTCTTGCTGAAGCCCCTAAGATGGCCAAACTTTCGTGAGATTTCGTTGTAGGAGCCCTCACTCAAGAACGAATTGGTCCAACAAAAAAAAAGAGGAGACATCTTTCCTGACTATTTCAGCGTCTCTAAAATTGACGAGGTTTTTCCAACGAAACGTCCGCTTCAACAGCAATTTTTGTCCGTTTCTGTGAAATCTGGGAAACTGAATTCGTTCCGTCTTTTCTTTTATGTTTCTTTCCAGACAATAAAAGAAACTTAAAAAGCCTCGATAAAACGACGATTTCCGCGTATTAGGTATTGTATTGCAGATTGTGTGTAAATTCTTAGGATACGTAAGAAGAACAGTCATTTCATTAAAGAGTGGCGGGAATGATTGTTTATGCTAACAATGACTGTCACGCGATGTCGTTACTCGGAAATTGTCCTTCGAAGTGTATTGGTGAAATGGTGTTGGATAAGCTGGTGTAGATTTGTCATCATTTACCAATACTTCTAAATGTATTTGGTACGTGGTAAATTGAACAATTTGCGCTTAAAAAATTGGCAAATGATAATACATATGCCTAGATACATAAGTAAATATTTGGAAACCGCTCCAGTTAGGATGGGGGAGGAATCCTGAGTATTAAAGTCACTTGATCCGTTACGGTGATATAAATCATCCGCCGTCCACTGCGTCACGAGTGGGGTTCGAACCTGAATTCTCACGATGAGATTTCAGCACGATGTCCACACGGCCGCATAGCGACCTTCAGTGGAGGCTGTAGACTTTCCTTGACTATATATTGTGGGCTAAGAAAAATCACATCTTTCTTTACTGTGGTCACCTGGAGGACATTTGCTTAAAGAAGGCTCCTAACAAGGAAAGGGTCCCAAGATGTCGACCTTAAAAATATTGTGAAAAAATTTAATCTCATGCACTCACCCAGAAACAAATATAAACAAAAAAAAAAATTAGCGGCGGAATGCAATTATTCAAATTTCAAAAAAAAATTTTAAAATGACAACACTTGCCTACTCATCGCCTCTCGCATTTCTTAGTGACATTTATATTTAAAAAAATCTCTCTTTTCACTGTTTTCACACACTCTATAGCTTTTCTACTTTTCTTCTTAATACTGTTTTTGCTGTTTCTTTTTCTGTGCTGAACCTGATCTTGTGCTGTTTGAATGACGTCACTCTGGTGTTGGGAGATTTCAAATTCATTCTTGGCCTCTATTGGCGTTCAAAATATGAATATTAAAAACATTTTTGAGTGACCCATAATAATTTCCACGGAATTTTTCTATATTTCTGGGCACATTTAAATAAGTAGAATCAGTAGTAATTTTTTCAAAACTTTTCGATGACGTCACATCCTGGGACTTTCCTCGTTTCTACTTCAATGCGTCACGCTACCGTGCATGCCAGAAGGGAAGCAAGGCCGTGTCCTCCATGGTGTATTGGTCAACGCATCTGCCCGCATCGCATGAGGACTGAGGTTCGATTCCCTGGCAGAAACTATAAATTTTTCTTTCCAAATTTTTCTTTTTTTTAACTCGACATAATATGGAGAAAGTTTCTCTAAAGACACAATTTTTCTGTCCGTGCTCCTTATTTATGCAATATGACACATGTATTTCGTGTAACACCTCTGCTCGGTTCTAGTGATACTCAGGTACACCGGATACCGTCAATTATCTTTTAACTTTGCGCAAAAGTGTAATGTATCGTTCGGAATATACCTAAAATCGACTTATATACACATTCCAGAGGTTTACTGCCTTATAAATTCAATAAAACCCCAAGAGACCGACAAGGCATAGGGAATCAGAATTTAAGTGCTTCCGTCGACAATCATCCTATGGGTTTTCATCGAGAAATGACAACGCCATTACCATTTATAATAGAGTGAACGCACTCGCACGCAAAGCCACGATTTTTGATTCAATTTTGAAACTACTACTTTAAAACTCACTGAGCGTTCGTTCCGTTAACGAGTGATGATGATGTCACGGATCCGCGCTTTATCCTAAGGGAACACGTTGATCGTTTTCTGTGTACCATAATATAATTTCCCAAACGAAAATAATAATTCCAATAACATATCCTTCGAAATGGATCCAAGTACCTCAGGGGGATACATCGAAACAACGGAGCATTTTCATCATGTACTTATAATGGCGTCGTATTTATCGAGCGTACCGTACGTACATCGAGGTATAAACGTGCATGCATGTATGCGCCCGTAATGTGACTGAGAAATGGGAGTATTTCGACCGTATTTGAAGGCACACCGGAATGAAATTAATTTAAGAACTATAGGATAGTATTCTGGTATGATGCTAAGTTAGAAAAGCTTCTTCCGCTGGTGAGTCACGTTGATTAATCCGAACGTATATATCCGTCCTTCCTCCCCCCCATTGAAGTGAGTTTCGTCGTTTTGTGATGCGCGCTTTAATCCGACGCTTAATTAAAACCAGCCTGTATTTCTACGAAGAAAAGTAAAGGACTTTTGAGGACTCAAGGGGTGAGGGAAGAGGACGAACCTCCACGGAAAACGATTTGAAGTTTTCTAATGAAGGAGAAACTATAAGATTTAGGTTTGTATAGTCACAACCCCGACATTCCCCCTCTTTCTTAGATTTCTCCTCCGCTTTCTCGCTAAGAATTTAGACATCTTAGCGGTTCGGAAAGCAATTAAAATAGACTTCTTTAATGCATTAAAAGCGAGCACACGCACACATACACACACACACAACGAAAAGTTCGAATAAGACTAACGAACCTCCGAAACCCGATTTTAAAGGGGCTCAGGGAAAAGGAGCCAAGTGCTTAGCACGGATGTGTGCGTGTGTGTGTGTCTCAAGATAGAAGCTCTCCAAACACTAGTTAGAGGGTAAGACTTTTCTAATATCTACGACTGGAAACACGAGGAAGAGTCTTAAAGGTCTGTATTCCCGTCTTGGAAAAATATCGGTTTATCGAGTGTTCTAGAAAATGTCCGAGGATTTCGGAGAGTGGTATCAGGTTTAGACAGACTTCGACTTGATACCGAGAAATCAAAGATGATTTTCAAAACTCAACTCCAATAGTATTTCATTACCAACGTTGATGTTTGAATGCAATCAAATTAGAACAGAAATACACAGGGTGTCCCGTAAATTCGTAAATGGTTTAAAAATTTATAAAAGTTGGAGGAATCGGTATATTTAAATGCGGTTTGTGAGAGTTTTCCTTACGAAGGGTAGTTTTTTTTTTGGTACAGGAAAAAAATTACTTCTTTTTTTCTTGATAGATGGTGCCGCACGAAAGCGAATCAAGATTGATTGGACCTGAACATTTCTCCAGTCTCTTTTGTGTCCGAAACGATCGTAAAGCTTCAGCCGGAGATTCGTGGTTGCGGTAAAACAACTTCATCGATTGTATTACATCCGCCAATGCCAACATCAGAACGAAAACCTTATGTAAGCGAGAGTAACAAGGAAATTCAGAACTGAGATTTTATTCGTACACTTCGCATTCTATAGGACTCTGCCTTGCATATTTCCAGTGATTTGCAGCGCCCACTATCGACAAAAATTTGATCTATTTTTTCGTACCCAAAAAAAGAGAGCCATTACATGTAAGACCGTGTTTTTTTGGCGAATCGCGTTCTAATGTATAAGGATATTTCTTCTGATCACGAATTTATGGGACAACCTGTACAACGTTAAAATTGTATTGAATTCTTTGTAATATTGATTTATTGTAAATCATGTTCACACAGGAAAGTATTATCCTAGCATAGTACACATCTCATTGTAAGTACAACATCAACGCATACGAAACTGTTGAAAATTAATATATTTCTTTAGAACTTCTAGAAATAAACCAAAGAGACAATTGAATAAAATTTACTATATTTTCAAAGTACAGGGTGCACATAGTAAAAGGCTATGTTCTTAGAAGAAATACTACAGAATACTCACTGCCTTTCCCCGAGATTCTTTATTGATAACCCTCTAAAAACCGAGAAATGTATTTTCTTCTTTGCTTTCTTTCACCTTAGCAATAATGGTTTTTTTTCTTGTCATCCTCACTAAAGTTTGATTAGTAAAAAAAGTATTACATAAATAATATTAGAAAAGGTGTAGCTAGAAGAGAGAGAATGAGCGGAATCGTTTTTTTTAACCTTCATTTCCTATGTTTATAAAATGATACCAGCTTTTTTAACTTATCGGATATTTCAACTGCAAATTTGTTGCCAAAATTAATTTATCATTAATTTTGGCAACGACTAAGGGCTGTATTCACCGACATGGTTTAAACTATAGTCACAATTTTTTGGTGAGTGATCGACACGGATATTGGTTAAATTCAGGTTTTTAATCGATCTATATTGATCTCTTATCCAAAAATTGTGACTTCAGTTTAAACCATGTCGGTGAATACGGCCCTAAGGTTGTTATAAGTACTCAACTTGGTCGCGATGACAGGTATATCCCTGTCGTCGTAGCAGCCAGACGTGTGTGAAATCTTTACTATTTTTGTAGTACATCCAATGAATATAAGTGAAACGGGGACTTGAGTGATGTCACGAGCTTTCTGCTTTAGAAGGTGTTACCCGAGTGCCAATTTATTTCCGTTTGCAGAACCGGTTTTGAGGAAAAAGAAATCATTTCCGTTTCTCTTTGTTGACGCTGATTTATAAATTCACTCATATGCCTCCGCTAAAAAAAGTTTCACATCAAAAATTAATAACTTGTAATGCAATAAAAATTTGAAATTACAGTCAAATTCTTGGGGGATTTTCGTATCAATAATTTATTTAAATTTATGTTATTTGAACTAAAATTAGAATTTATTTCAATTTAATTAACTTTATAAAATAAATTGATCTTTTTTTTTCTTTGGAATTTTTTCAAAAAGTGCATATTTTTGTACATTTTTCATCTAAATTCAAAACTTATGTGTACACAAAAAATTTTAAGATTTCTCTAGAGAGAAAACTTTTTGGAAAATCTAAGTTTTGGTTTCACGTTATACCATGGAGTAAGGTCACCAAAAAACATTTAAAAAATATTTTATTGGACCAACTCGAATTTTAAGCACATTAAATCCCACATCCTCCATTGTTTTAACTAAAGGAAGATTACTGTTGAAGCTTATAATGCTATTTTCTATTTACATCCCCTCTAAAAAAAGGATTAAAATAAGGAAAATCTATGAAATGAGATTAACGAGGGAAAAAAGGGTGAAAATAAATATTTTATATATAAATACCAACAAACATCAAGTTCGAAAGCAGCTTTTACAGACATTTCTTCACCTAAGAGCATTTGGAAGCAGTCAGTACCATATAGGATCCGTTCAATACTGCTTAGAATAAAAGGATAAAGGAGAATTTCTTATTTTTCTTCATAAATAATGGGGAAAAAATTTAGACAAATGAACTAACTTCTTTTTGATTTCAATAAAAAAACCAATTTTTTTATTTTCGAATTATAATTTTTTTGTTCATTGGTCTCGGAATTCAAAGAAATAATGAGAGCTCCCGGGACATACTTTTGTTTTTAATGCTTCTGAAAATATATTCAACTTGAATGCAAATTGTAGTCAAGGAGAAGAGAATTTATTCATTTATTTTTTTAAATATTTTTCACAGAATAAATTTTTAAATGAAATATAAATATTGCTTATTTTGTAATTGTATGCCAAAGATATTAGTTTTATTTCTTTTTATGTTTAGAAAATAATTTAGGAATTATTTCATATATATATTTAAATTTTTGTTTTTCATTAGAATCAAAATATGATTGCAAATTCTTATCACGATTGTAATGAAATGCATTTGGATTATTTTTTATTAGAAACCTTCAGATATTCTAAATTTTGATGGTCAATGGATACTATAAAGATGTTAACAAAATTGTAAAGTAGTTTTAGTTTTAATAGATTCATCGGTCGTTTCTAATTTTATCAAAATTATCAGAACGAAAGAGGGTTCTCATACTAGGGGATTTCAATTACCCGGGTATTGATTGGGAGAACCTTTCATCTGGAAATCAGTATGAAAGAGACTTTCTTAAGTTGGTGCTCGAAAATTTTTTGTATCAGCATGTATCAGAAGCCACTAGGGGTACTGCTATTTACTGGATTTAGTTCTTACTAGTTCTGAGGATCTAGTTGAACATGTTTCGGTGGGGGAAGAGTTTTCTTCCAGTGATCATCGTATCGTCAGATTTCACTGTAACTTTTCCTCGGGTAAGGTTGATAACAAAAGACTGGTTCCTTGTTTTCGGAGAACTAACTTTGATGTTTTGAGAAGAAGGTTAGCGGAAGTTTTCAAAGACCGGTTGGAATCAGTAGGGGTGGTAAGTCAATGGGAAGAATTTAGTACGAAGCTGTCCTCTGTTTTGCACGACGTCATACCCTTTGTTCGAAAAAAGCGTGTTTGTACATCACACCCTCTATGGTTCACGGATAGCGTGCGGAACCTTTATCTTGAAAAGAAAAGAGCATTCAGAGAGTATAAAAGTGGACGTGGTGACCTATCATTGTTTACTGATAAAAGAAGACTGTTGAATAAAGCGATAAGGGATAGTAAAAAGGAAGTTGAATCTAGGTTGGCAGATAACATTGGCTCTGACCCAAAATCATTTTTTCGATACGTCAATAATGGATGTAAGGGGACAGTTGGCCCCCTCTCGATAGGAGGCTCTAAGGTAGAGAGCAATGTAGGCATGTGTAGTGCTTTCAATGACTTTTTCGCGTCTGTTTTTAATGGAGATAATGATATTCGATATACGGGTGTTGCATGGGGTAATAAAACCCTCAACGATATTCAAGTAGAAGACGTGGAGGTCCTAAATCTTCTAAGAAATGTATGTGCAAGCAAAGCACCAGGACCAGATGATATCTATCCCAGGGTTCTCAGGGAAGGTGCTAATGAATTGTTGGGGCCAGTCGCACAGATATACAGGAGTAGTGTTGCTGAGGGTATCGTCCCGAGAGATTGGAAACTGGCTAACGTTGTTCCGATATTTAAGAAGGGAAGTAGAGAAGTGGTGTCTAATTATCGTCCAGTGAGTTTGACGAGCTCCCTCTCGAAAATTTTGGAAATTATCATCAAAAGGCAGTTTGTGAAGTAGATAGACGAGAATAATGTATTGTCGGATAATCAGCATGGGTTCAGGAAGGGGAAGTCATGTGTAACTAACCTCCTTTGCTTCTATGATTACGTGACTAAGGCTTTGGGTAAGAGCAAAAATGTCGACGTTGTTTACCTTGATTTCCAGAAGGCATTCGATCGGGTCCAACATGGCAAACTCTTGAAGCGTTTACACGAGATTGGAATTGGGGGCAACTTGCTGAATTGGATAGAATCGTGGTTAAGAGATAGGTCACAACGAGTTATGGTGAACGGGGAATTCTCTGGTTGGACAGACGTCACAAGTGGGGTTCCTCAGGGAAGTGTCCTTGGCCCCATACTTTTTTCACTTTTTATCGACAAACTCGATCAGGGTATCGATGGAATTACTAGCAAATTCGCAGATGATGTGAAGCTAATGGGGGTAATCGGGAATGAAAGCGATAGGGAGTTGCTCCAGACCAACTTAAACAAGATTGCAGCATGGGCAAATGAATGGGGCATGACGTTTAGCGTAGATAAGTGCATGGTCGCTCATTTTGGTTCGAACAACCCATGGTTATCTTACGAGTTGAATGGTGTCACTATCCCGGATGCAACTAGAGTCACCGATTTGGGAATTCTCATTGACGAGCGACTTAAGTTTTCTGAACATTGTTCAGCGGTTGTCAAAAAAGCGAATAGAATGCTTGGTCTCATTTTCAAAAAGGTCTCTTCGCGTTCTCCTAAAGTCATTCTTCCGCTTTTTCGAGGTTTAGTTCGTCCTGGACTGGAGTATGCTGTAAGGTTTTGGAGACCATACCTACAGAGGGACATAGACTTGATTGAAGGGGTGCAGAGAAGAGCTACACGTGTCCTTATTGGCACACAGGGCTTGAGTTATGAAGAGAGACTTCATTTTTTGAATATGTTTACATTGGATGAACGCAGGTGTCGAGGAGATATGATCGAAGAGTTCAAAATTTTCAATGGGATGGATAGGATGGACCATGAACTTTTAGTACACCGCCAATCGACTGCTTTTACAAGGGGACACCAGTATCGATTGGTGAGGGACAATGCAAGGTTATGGTGTCGCAGGGAATTTTTCTCCAATAGGGTTGTTAATAAATGGAATAGCTTACCCTCGGAGGTAGTAAATTGTAACACAATTGACACGTTTAAAAAGAAATACGATAAACATGTTGGGGTAAATAGAGAAGCTATCCATTCTTAGAATAAGACAACCATAAGTATTCTTTATGGGCATTGTATAATATTTTATCATGTGTATATATTGTTTATAATTTGTGTTAATTGCATTTTTAATGGGGTTGCTGTATTTTTGAAACATATGACATCCATATTTTTATGGGCATCTTTTTATCAGCCACCTCGTTGGGCATTTTGCCTGTTGTGGCGTTGTATTTGTATTTGTATATTTGTATTTGTATCAGATATTTTGTAATTTATGTGTTCCCTGGAATTATTTGATATTAAAATTCATATTTTATCGGAAATATTTGATAGTTTAAAATTTTATTGGAACCATTTTTACAGTATTTCATTTTATACTTCATTGGAACAATTTGGTATTATTAATTTCAATTTCATTGGAATTTTTTGATATTATTAATTTTAATTTTCTTGGAATTTTTTGATATTTTTAATATTTTTTGGTTGTCAATGATTTTTAACGATTCTTTTTCCAAGTTAGTAAACTTGATTAATTAATTTATAACTTTTTTTTAAATGATATTTTAACATACAATCAACACAAATCGATCAAACAATTTGTTTTATTTGTCAGTTATGGCTCAGGTGTGAATAAGGCGAATATATTTTTTTTGCAATTATTTCATAATTTAATTTTTATTTTATCGGTAATATTTGATATTTAGATTTATATTCAACTGGAATATTTGCTCACATTTTTCGAAACACTTATTAGAATAACTATAATAGTGTCGTAGCCTGTATTTATTAAAATTGCAGATGTGCTTTAGAAATTCCATACAAATACCATTAAAAACACTGCAAATTCCAGAATTTTGTATATTTCCTCGATGCTTAATTTGTTTTTTTTATTTTATCAGATTTATTAGATATCTTAGAATTTCTCCACATTCGTAGTATTATTAAATTTCTAATTTTTTGAACAAACATGCGTCTTGAAATAATAAATTATTGAAATTGTGATATAGAATATTTCATTAATATTTTTAATAAGAATATATTAATAAATATCATATACTTATAAATATATAATACGTACATTTATAATTATACGTATAGTTTGTTTACGTATAGTTTGTTTACGTATAGTTACATATTATTTCATTAAATATTTTTTTTCTTTTATTGATAGATAGTATCAAGTCTAATAAAATATCTAATGTATAAAAAGTAGCCATAAAAATATATTATAAATCAATGCAATGTAAAAAAAAACACAAATTATTGCATTGTCTTAATATACAGAGAAGGAACAGGTTCATTATTGCGTATAATAATTCTAATCATTAATCCTATTATAATGACATTAATTTATAGTAATAATTTAGTACCATAATAATACTAGTTATGGGTACTAAGAAATATGTAAACTAAAGATATATTAGTAGTAAGAACTCTCTATTCGAGTTCAAAAGAGAAAATACGTGAATATTGAATTTATTTCTATGGGATGCCAAGGCCCGATTTTATGAACGAATAATGAATTATGGTGTAAAGGTATTGCAAGAGAAAATACGTTGAACGCGATTTTCTCAGATTTGCAGTTTTTGAGGTCATCAGTAAGATTGAAAAGAAAAACCTACAGCATCAAAAGTTCTGAAATTCTGCAGAAATTTATATTCGACACGTGTTAGAGAAATCAACCTCCGATTTTGAAATTGACCAATGGGAAATACTTTTTTAAAAATGTTAAATTCAGATTTTTTTTAATTCACATATATTTTTCAAACTTTAAAAATTCATGAAATGCTAACGAATAGTCCGATATCCAAGTTAGAAGTTCATTTTACTAACATATGTTTGTATGAGCATTTATTCAAAATTTCAAAATTTTCGGTATAGTAGTAAAATCTGAACTGAAAAACTGCAATTTGGAAAAATCACGTTCAATGCATTTTCTCTTGTATTACTTTTACACTATAATTCATTACCTTTTTTTTTATTTTGTAAGAGCAAATTAACCAATTGAAACAAAGTTTTTTTTGTATTTGATGTTTCGCAATTGATTGATTTAATTTTTAAGTCATTTTCAAAAACTGACTTCAGTGGTCGTGACATCCCGTAATAGATTATTGAAATTAAAAGAAATGGAGTAAAATAAAAAAATTCATTATTATGAAGCAGATGATTGAAACACACAGTCCTCTTATAATTCTTACCTGATTTATGATGTTTCAGGTTGATGATCTCCCCATCATTCTAACAAATCAAAATGAAAATATCTGAATCCCGATCATTACTAGGTCTACGAAAGCGATTTTCTCGATGCGAATTTACTATCCAGCAAGTGCTAAAATACGATCTATAATTTTCAGAGCTATTTGAAGTTCCGCAATAATTTCATCTAGCGTATTGCTGTAACTATCAAACTTTGTAGAAGACTCGGGATTTCAAAAGAGTACTCGAAATCAAGGCATTCAATAAATTACACTTCAATTTGCTTGAGTAAATCTTAATTAGATTATCAGACATGATAACTATCACGTACGCGCTAAGTGAACCACCGTTCGACTGAATGTCTAAGAGAGATAGATTCCGTGTTAAACATTATTTGAATCTTTCTCGAAAGTATACTCAATTGGATTCGCATATTACTGAATGGTCTACTTTATTTAGTCGATTACATTATTGCAAACGTACCTATTAAATTAGTTATGTACATACAGTGAATACTGTTATTCAGTAACCAGTGTATTTAAGATGATTGGAACCCCAAGTCGTTGAAACCTAGATCGTTGAGACATTAGCGTGGTATGTTCAGGACTTCTGAGAAAGTAATGAATTTGTATGAGAGTTTGATGAACCGAATGAGATACCATAAACGTTCGTGATTGCTTGAAAATCCACGGATTTGGATGGTAAATGCTGCCCATACTGTATGCATGACATAATGTTGTTCGTGCATCAGTTCGGTGGCATTGTTAGTATTTGCATGCTGATGATAGCCTTTGAATAATTTATTCCTACTTGTAGAGTATTTTAAAAGAACTTCCTAACCAGTGATGGATATAAACACAAAACAACTGGTAATGATTAACGGGAATGCCTAGAATTTTAAACACACACCGGTTTGTGAAATAAGTTACAACTTTGTCTATTGGATGGCGCAACAGCCCTTTGAACAGTAGATGATATATCGCAAACACGGTTCAAATAACATTACCATGGTTTTAAAATGGCCCCTTTACAATCGCATGGGGCAAGAAAAGAGTGAAATTGATAGCTATCTTTTGTAATGTCTCTACTGCAATGGATACGTATTGCTCTCAGAATAACTGACACGGCGTTTAAGGGCTGTTACTGTAAACGATAAGCTTCAAATGCCCTCACTGAAGGAAGTCAATCGTAGCGCTACCTTTTATTTAAAATTGTAACTGTCCTTAGAAGCCGATTAATTTAAAATTGGCGTACGTTGTTTCATCTTTGTATATTTCACTCTTCCCAATATACGTCAAAATTTTTTCTGAGCCACACCATCAACCAAAAATATGACTTAACTTTTCACTACATTTACATTCACTTCACTAAACACAATCTTTTCTTTAAGTTCTTCACAGGCCTTCTTGAACAGATCTTATGCCGACAATATGCCCCTGAAGGCTTCGACTAGGCTCAACTTTAATTCTTGTCTGGCTTAGGTCGAATATATGAAATTTGAAAGTTAGGGAGTCCTTCCTGAGAAACGCCATGTACAGTACGCACAACATTTAACCGAACAACGGCGATATCTTGAGTTCTATTTATTGTAAAAAACGAAAGAAAGGTATCATTCTTCTCCGTTTAAGATCTTCCATAAGTGTATTAAGTTAATTTTTTCTTAAGGGGTCATCTAGATGTTGAAACTAGATCCAACTTTTGAAAGTTCAATAGTAACCCCATTCTTTTTCTCCCATATTTGAATTCAGTATCTCAAGAAATGCCGAAATAAGAATTTCATCAATTTTGAACGAACAGTTAGTGAAATGTAAATTATTGAAAAACGAGTGCCGTAATGTAAAACGGAAACATCTTGTTTTTGAGCATAATTGCTAAAATAATATATAGGTATCTCATTACTTTTTATTTGATATGATAGATTCTAACGAGCCAAACATAATTTTATTATTTATTTTGAATTTTACTTTTTTTATAGTAGGAGTTATGAATTATTAAACCATATTTTTTAAAAATTTATGAATAGAAGAATACATTAATTTTTACCTCATTCGAATCGGCATAGTCGAAATCCCAACAGAATCAATTTTCATTCCAATCCGACCTCTATTTCGCAATATATGAGCGATTACATGAAAATGATCACTTTTAGGGACCATATACTAGATATAAATTTGAAACTCATTGAAAACTTTCTCATGACAAATTATGCGAAAATGTTCAAGTATGAAGCTCATAACTTTACTGAAATGGGAAATTATTGTTTTAAGTATACGGTGCGATACGATAAGTCATACATCCAGTTTTTCAAACATTTTTTTTAAGTATTCGAGTAAACAGATAAAGAACACAATTTTGCAGTTTTTTACTATTTCTTTGCTGAGCACATTGTAAATATTGTTTATGCCTCTTCATGCCTTAAAAATACAGAAGACAACTGAATGCTATTGGGTAGTATCAGAATCACCAAACCTAGAATACGCCTATGTATCCAACTGCTTAGAAATGCAAACTGTTGTTTCACCTATTTGCACCATAATTTTGAATGATGAATATTAGTTACTGTCCAAGACCATGAAGTAATAGATACAAAAATATTTTTCCCATCCAGACAGAAGTTTTTAATGACTACTATACTTGTTGAACCCTCAAGCTAAGCAAATGAAAAATTAATAAACCAAATGGTCCACATACACCCCCCCCCCCAAATAACCTTAAAAATTATACAATGTCTGCTTTGGAAGAATCATTAATTGCATTTCCAACATTTGTAATGTTTGGCAATACATCAATGATTCCCTGCTCAATTAAAATCAATTACACAAATTTTGTCGACAATATTTGGTAAAAAAGTAGGAAAAGTAGGACAAAAGTAGGACGAGTGGGAGCCCTGCTGATTATTTGGTGGGTATGGTAATTCTGGTAATGAATCATTATATGTTCACACATTATTTGAACGCATTTTTTTTTTTTTTTGAATGAACAGTTTTGTTTTGCGTACATGATTTCTCTGGAATGATTAATTCAAACAAATATTTTGAAATTTCTCTCACTTATTATTTTTTCAATTTAGAGTATGGAACATATTACATTATTGTATATCATTACAATATGAACATATATCCTTGATATACGCATTATCATGAGCATACGCAAAGGGGCGGGGGATGGGGAGGGTGGTTGTTATAACCACCTTGAGCCGAAATTATTGTATTATTTACCTGGGAAAAAAAGTAACCCCCCCCCCCCACTTCTTTTCAGAAGAAAACAAGTTTGAAACAGTAACTTGATGACATTGTGCCGTCTTCAAGTGCACAGTTTACACTGATTGAAAATAATTTATGGTATTTTTTACTGTATTGTGTATTATGTTTATTTTGCTTTTCATTATTTTAATAAATCAAAAATTAATTAATCTCGAACAATATTTGATTAACTATCTTCTAAGAGAAAACGGGGGGGGGGGTGTTATAGGAAATAATCACGGCCGCAAAGGGAGCCACAGGAATGAGAAATTGTTGAAAGGAGGCCATGGGCCAAAAAAGGTAGAAAACCACTTGTTTAAGCAAAGCAGTAAAAAAAAAAAAATGAAATGAAAAAGTCGATTTAACGTTAAGGGATCGATTACGTCATACGTAATCGATGTTGTCCCGTAATGTAATAATTACAAATTATCACAGGAAATAAATAAACTTTTTATATTTAATATAAATAAATGGGAAAATACTTCATCAAAATGACAGAAAGTGAAAAGGTAATTTCTGAATATCCTTGATCATTTTAGTTCTCTTAACCTTAACCATTATAACTTTCTTAGCTATAAAATCCGAATAAATTGATACGTTTTGAGTTTTTTTTAAACAATTAGGTAAAATAATGTAAAAATTAAAGAATTATTCCCTTTTTTTTTTTCGTGAAACTCAAAGGAATGTCACATTTAAGATGAAGATTCCATTGTGGATTTATATAAAGAAGAAGCTTATCGTCTCGAAACATCATGTCCTTGATGGGCAAGAAAATTTTTAAATAATGTCGCATTAAATTTTCTTTCATTCTCTTTCATAGTTTTTCATCGTCACCAGAGAATGCGTCTCGCACAGTATTATGTAAGTTTAACTTCCAAAAGGAAAAGAAATGATTCCCTTTCTTCGTCCGGAAAGAAAAAAAAGCCATTAATTCAAATGCTTTTTTTTTTTCTCTCGCAAAGATTTGTATTCTTGCTACTCTCGCGAAGAAACATGCATTTTTTATTATTTGTATTTTTTTTTCCGCATTTATTTTTGTGTGTTAAAACGACGAGACGATTACCTTGGAAGCATTTCCAAGACGTGTTTTTCCCGTTTGTTTTGTTTGTTTCGGTCGCCATTGTCGGGTTGTGCACCTGCGTCCTTTAGTTTTTCTCAAGTTTTCCATGAACTCTTTCGTTCGTGGTTTGTTTTCCAGCACCAAAAAGGAAAATGTACAAAAATTCAAATTTTTTTTTTATTCAACTTGAAAATTAAATATTTGGTTTTTTTACGTAATGTTGAATGTTTAATTTCCTTTTTTTCCACATAAGATATTTTTAGGTAATTTTCGGTAAATTGTACATTTTTTATATTGAAAATGATTATTTTTGGAATAACTAGAGGAAATTTTGGCATTATGGCTACTGTGGGATATTGAGTTTATCACGCTCCACTGATGTCTCACATGCACTTGCGTTGCAGCACTTTGTGGTCGATGTTACACTCACCCCCAAGTAGTCGCCTCACGTTAAATATTACGTGATTATTTGGTCATTTTTTTCAGCCATGTTTCCTAAAAATTATTTATTCTTATTTTCTTGTACACCAGAGGTCTTCAACGCATGGTTTGCGGGCCAAACTTTGTTGTCGGAGCTTGTTCTCGTGGCCCACCGATTATTTTCAGTAAATTGTTGAGAACAATGAAAAACGATAAATTCTAGAATTAATGTGAAAGAAATATTTTTTTTAAACGTATAATTTCAGAATTAGTGGAAGAAATAATTTACAAATCAATAAGAAAAATAATTTCGTAATTTCTGGTAGAAATTATTTCACAATCAATAAAACAATAATTGTATAATCATTGGAAGAAATGATTTTAAGGTATATTGAGAATAATTATAATTACAGAATTATTACCGAAATAAAAAATTTAAGAATCATTTAAAGTGATATTTCGGATTCAAACTAATCTCAAAATTAATCGAAAACGTTTCCTGAATTAATGAAAAAGTTATTTCAGAATTAATTAAAATTAATAATTAATAAATAAAATAATTTAAGAATAAATAAAAGTCTCCAATTTTTATTTTGTCCTTGTTTAACTCGGGGTCCCCATGGATCCCCTACAATAATATGTCGCTAAATTACATGAGTTGGTAGCTCGCGGACTTCGTTCGAAGTTTCGGTTTTGTCCGCCAGGTCTGAAAGATTGAAGAGCCCTGCGCTACACCTTCTCAATGTTTTTACGTGTATTTTGAATCCCCTTGAAACAGAAGAGCATTCCTGTATTCGCAATTTCTGATATAATTTAAATATTTTCTCAAGTCCAAAGCCAATGGCAAAAAGTTCGAATTATCCAGCTAATCCTTCCTGGATCTGTAAAATGACTACAAATCACAATTTCATAGTCGACATTCACATAGGGTAATAATTATCAATTACCAGAATTTTATCACCGGTTAGGGGCCATTCAAGTATTACGTAAGTATACTTATATTATATTATTGTATAATATTTTATCATGTGTATATATTGTTTGTAATTTGTGTTAATTGCATTTTTAATTGGGTTGCTGTATTTTTGAAACATATGACAACCATATTTTTATGGGCATCTTTTTATCAGCCACCTCGTTGGGCATTTTGCCTGTTGTGGCGTTGTATTTGTATTTGTATTTGTATTTGTAAGCAGATTTTCAGTCATTTTGACCCCCCCCCCCCCGTTGTCATCAAAAGTCAGCAAAACACTGACCCCCGCCTCTCCCCCTTGTCAGCAAAATTTCGTCAGCAGCTTAAAATATTTCATATTTTCAAAAAGGGGTGGTTGATGACGTAACAAACCTTCAAACCCCCCTCCCCCCTTTCTCATCAAAAGTCAGCAAATCCGAAACCCCCTCTCCCCTCCCCTCGATGCTCACGTAATACTTGAATGACCCCTTACGAGAATTTCGCAAATTTTTAATAATGCATAATTAAAATATAATTGATCTGAGATGCTATATTATTCAACTGTTCTGGATCAACATCACTGCAGAATTTTTCTACTATGTTCAAAGCCTGATGTTCGGAAACAATTCATGATCATCCGTTACAATACTGTTTCCAAATTTTGCTTATCATTCTTATGTTATAAAGGAAATACACTTTCACTAACGTATTACAGTTGGTCGGCAACCTTTTTGGCTGCGGGTCAAAATCAACCAAAATGTGTGTATTAAGAAGATGTGTTTCGGGCATATTGTATATACCCGAATATACTCTTATACTTCATTTTCGGAACTCAAGTGGGTCACTTGAAATTATGAAATGGGTCGCTCGGTGACCCGTGGGTCATAGGTTGCCGAGGCCTGTATTACACAATCTGTACACTCCAATAATTTCTATATTCTTAATGACGACAAAATGATTCAGATTTTGAATGCTACACTTCTATCTCGGGTGAACAGCATAATCGGTATCAAGTGGTACACAGTTTTGATTCAATCCAGCTGAATGTTAAATTATATCGAGAGCAAGGGAAAAACATAATTTTCAAACTTTTATTAACTTTTACAAATTTGCTGTTTAGCAACTTAGATGGGAAGAAGCAATCTGTAGCCTCTCGTAGGATTTTTTTCCAAACCAAATTCTCTAATTTAAAAAAAAAAACCCTCATATTAAATTTCTCATATTTAAAAAAACACGATTTTCTTTCTCCAACTTCGAATTTTCCAAAAAATTCGAAAAATGTTCTAATTAAACAAGAAATTTTTCAACATTAAATTGAAAACTGAAAGGGAGTTCGCGTAAAAGTTCGAATTATCCAAAATTCGAATGAACCAAGTTATATATCAATATCAAATATTCAGACGTTTGAAAGTAAAATAATTAAATGAATGGTAAGAACGTTCGATATCATTGTGTGAAAGCAGATTTCCATCAGAAATATTCGTAAAATGACCCCGTGCATTTCGCTAGTTATTATGACGTTAGGGCCGTTTGAATAGTTTAGGAGCCATTTGATAAGAGCTACGACGCATAAACAGGTTAATGTAACGCTTGTTATGACCAGAACTAATAATAATTCACATTTCGTTCGGCTTTTTGATCGCCCATCGACAAAACGAATCGAACAAGTTTTCGTATTTAGCAGCAGCAGAAGCAGGAAATATGACTCCGTGATTTATTCTGTTTGCCTGTCTGAATTCGGGTGTGTGCGCGTGTGTTTTAATCACGAGCGTTGATGGAACGCTACGGATTCCGTTATTTTACAGCCAGCGGTGTCATTAAAGTGCGCTTATTGCTCGCGACTATTAGTCAGTTTAAATTGAAATTTGATGTTCCTAGAGCGCGTATCCGGAGTCTTAGCAAGTCCAGACAGAAAGAGAGGATCCATTATCTAGGATTTCGGTTCACTGCGACAGAAGCTATTAGCGATAACTCTCTCGCTCGCTCTTTCTCTCTGTATCTGTACCAATATATAAGGCAAGTAATGGTGGATTCAATAAAGGCAACAATTACCATTACACTTCGATGATTATATAACATTGATGGGTTCGATACCATGCTGTACGTCCATTCCAGACCATTTCGTATAGACGTATTCCGAAAACAGAAATAAGCAAAAAAATTACACGTTTATATAATACATGGGTACTTGGTTAATTCGAATTTTTGGATAATTCAAATTTAAGGAATTACCCATGAATTTTTGTAAATTAAATTTCATGTTAGTTAGAATCAGTTACGTGTATTTTGACTCCCCCCCCCCCTAATGTTTTGGATAATATGAAGTTTGACTCATCCCTTTAATCCTTTGTGGTCCAGAGGTATTTTCGGTACCTCGTTAATACAGTTCGTACTGTATAGCACCTCCCACGCAATGAGGAAGGTCTGCTAGCAATTGAGTATTTTGTACAGTTTGTGAGTTTTTATAAGAAATCAAATTCACAGGGGCTCTCCAGTGACCGTAACAGGTTGTTGCAGCAATGAAATACTGGTTTTTCCTGATGTCGATTATTTATTTGCTTGAGAGATTCTTGTATATGAATTAGCCCGGCAGCACGCAAAACTTTTTTAATAAAATAGATTCGTTCTCTCAACCTACGCACGTGAGCTTCTCCATTATTTAAGGCCGTTATATTCACAGTGCTATTCGGAAAAATGTATCTCTCATTTTGGTCGTAAATTCTTTCATCTAAAAGGGAAAACATTCGACATTTATTTTCAGAAATGCAATGCGCACTTTCCTGTGATTTACAAAATGTCTCCAACGATTGGCTAAGAATCAATTACTGGTTCTTCCTGAAGATGAAATGCAGCGGTGGAAGACGATTTTGACCTCACAAAAATGGTACTCTAAAAAGTTCTTTAAAGCTGCTATGAATGATATTGGGTGACAGTTAACAATGTGATAGAGCAGCTGAGGAGATCGTGAAAAGCAATTCAAAGGAAAGGAACTTCAGGTAAGTGTAATTAGAGTTTTTTGGAATATTATTATATAATTACATTAATTATTTCACAATCAATAAAACAATAATTGTATAATCATTGGAAGAAATGATTAAGGTATAAATGATTTTAAGGTATATTATATATTTACATTAATTATTTCCACAACGTTTCCTGAATCTACTTTATATAATAATGTCACTGAAATATTAGGTGTCCCCCATAAATTCGTATATAAATAGTCCGTAAAATTCATAAAACATTTTGCGGAAAAGTTATTCTAACGAAAAGGGGATTTTTCTTTGTGGCATAAAAAAAAATTAGTCGGTAGAGGGCAATGCACGAAAACCAATAACACGGAGTTCCGTGTCTTCCATCTTTTCTGTGATCAAAACATTCGTGTTTCGAATGAACTCAAGGAGTTTTTTGTATTTGCCTTATTCGATGGTGAATTCTTAATTTTCTTGGGAAAAGTCGATCTACTCTTCCAAATCTGAGGTTAGTTCGTGTATAAAATTGTTGCTGAGTATAGATTTGTGTCGCGTCCTAAACAAACGTCCTATGCCGAGATTCCAGAGGGACGGATGGAAGTTTTAAGAAACTGTCGTGTAAAACTCTCTCCTTTTCATAGTTATTCACTGTATACCAGAAATTTTCAAAGCTTGGACAGATTTTGTAAAGCCTATGTCCCAGAAAAAATGCCCACTGCCGACAAGGTCAATCAGATGCCTTCATGCAGATAGCTCTACACCCCATTTGGTGTACCCCATATATATATATCTATTCTATAATATAAAATCACAAACAAACTCGAAAAGGGCCTGTTGCTAAGCAACCGAGTGACGGAAGTGGGTGAAATTTTTGAGTGACGGAAATCTGTTACGGAAGTGGGTTCGATTCATATATCGATATTCACATTCATATATCGTACATTCATATTCATATATTCATATATCGATATGATATCATATATCAATATTGGGTCGATATTCACATATCGGGACCCATTTGACCCATCGGGACCATGTTATGTGCATGTACCAAGAGGCTCCTACATCCTACAGCAGAGCCCTTAGGCTGGAATTTAGAGTTCGAGCCCCCAAACCAGCTTTTCAGGGGCCCCTCTGTGATAATTTATAGTGTGAAAAATCAAAAAGTGATAAGAATCGTTGTGGCCCCTGTCAGCCCTTCCTTTGTGGGGGGGGGGAGGTCCATGCCGAGAGGTATATATATGTATAATATACACACACAACAGCAGTGCTCCCAACACAGGGTCGGGGTACCCGGGGAAGATTTCACGTATAAGTAAAAAGTTTTCATTTCCAGGGGCCCTTGATGGATCTCATTGTTTTCTTGCTGCTTTAACGTTGAAAAATTTCGATAGCGGAAGCAAAAGATATATCCAGTCTGGGGCCCCACCAAAAGTATGCGAATTGGTGTCCCGGGTAATTGGTTGGGGGGGTCCTGGATTTTATTCGTTGGTAAAACGAATACAAATGAAAATTGTTCATGGTACTCGCTCCGTGGGATGGCCGACAAGCTTCCAAGTCGGGGCCCATGTTTACAGGTTTCATTTTGGGTGCCCTGGATTTTATTTGTTGGTAAAACGAATACAAATGAAAATTTTTCATAGCACTCGCACAGGGGGATGACCGACAAGCTTCCAAGTCGGGGGGCCCCATGTTTACAGGTTTCATTTTGGGGCCCTGGACGAATCGCATTCTTTTCTGTTGTAGAATTCGCAACAGCGGAAGCCCGAGATAAAGCCAGTCTGGGGCCCCACCAAAAGAATGCGAATTGGTGTCCCGGGTAATTGGTTTGGGGCCCTGGATTTTATTCGTTGGTAAAACGAAAACAAATGAAAATTTTTCATGGCACTCGCTCCGGGGGATGACCGACAAGCTTCCAAGTCGGGGGCCCCATGTTTACAGGTTTCATTTTGGGGGCCCTGGATTTTATTCGTTGGTAAAACGAATACAAATGAAAATTTTTCATGGCACTCGCTCCGGGGGATGACCGACAAGCTTCCAAGTCGGGGGCCCCATGTTTACAGGTTTCATTTTGGGTGCCCTGGATTTTATTTGTTGGTAAAACGAATACAAATGAAAATTTTTCATAGCACTCGCACCGGGGGATGACCGACAAGCTTCCAAGTCGAGGGCCCCCATGTTTACAGGTTTCATTTTGGGGCCCTGGACGAATCTAATTTTTTTCTGTTGTAGAATTCGCAACAGCGGAAGCCCGAGATAAAGCCAGTCTGGGACCCCACCAAAAGTATGCGAATTGGTGTCCCGGGTAATTGGTTGGGGGCCCTGGATTTTATTCGTTGGTAAAACGAAAACAAATGAAAATTTTTCATGGCACTCGCTCCGGGGGATGACCGACAAGCTTCCAAGTCGGGGGTCCCATGTTTACAGGTTTCATTTTGGGGGCCCTGGATTTTATTCGTTGGTAAAACGAATACAAATGAAAATTTTTCATGGCACTCGCTCCGGGGGATGACCGACAAGCTTCCAAGTCGGGGGCCCCATGTTTACAGGTTTCATTTTGGGGGCCCTGGATTTTATTCGTTGGTAAAACGAATACAAATGAAAATTTTTCATTGCACTCGCACCGGGGGATGACCGACAAGCTTCCAGGTCGGGGGCCCCATGTTTACAGGTTTCATTTTGGGGGCCCTGGATGAATATCATTCTTTTCTGTTGTAGAATTTGCAACAGCCGAAGCCCGAGATAAAGCCAGTCTGGGGCCCCACCAAAAGTATGCGAATTGGTGTCCCGGGTAATTGGTTGGGGGCCCTGGATTTTATTCGTTGGTAAAACGAATACAAATGAAAATTTTTCATGGCACTGACTCCGGGGGATGACCGACAAGCTTCCAAGTCGGGGGCCCCATGTTTACAGGTTTCATTTTGGGGGCCCTGGATGAATCTCATTCTTTTCTGTTGTAGAATTTGCAACAGCGGAACCCCGAGATAAAGCCAGTCTGGGGCCCCACCAAAAGTATGCAAATTGGTGTCCCGGGTAATTGTTTGGGGGCCCTGGATTTTATTCGTTCGTAAAACGAATACAAATGAAAATTTTTCATGGCACTCGCACCGGGGGATGACCGACAAGCTTCCAAGTCGGGGGCCCCCATGTTTACAGGTTTCATTTTGGGGCCCTGGATTTTATTCGTTGGTAAAACGAATACAAATGAAAATTTTTCATGGCACTCGCACCGGGGGATGACCAACAAGCTTCCAAGTCGGGGGGCCCCACGTTTACAGGTTTGATTTTGGGGGCCCTGGATGAATCTCATTCTTTTCTGTTGTAGAATTTGCCACAGCCGAAACCCGAGATATAGCCAGTCTGGGGCCCCACTAAAAATCTGCGTATTGTGTCCCCGCTACTGGATGTGGGGCCCTGGATTTTATTCGTTGTAAAATTGATAAAAATGAAAAATTCTCACAGGGGGGTGTCCGACAAGCTTGCAGGTCAGGGCTTCATGGAAATGTTGGCAGGTTGTAATTCGGTGCCCCTGAATGTATCTCATTGATTTTTGTGGTTTAACATTGTAAAATTTGCAACACATCGGTAGCCCAAGATATATCCAGTGTGGGGCCCCACTGAAATTCAGCGAATTGAATCTGGGGACCCCCATGGGGAAGTTTTCTGGGGATACTTGATGAATCTCATTTGTTTTTTGTTGCTTTATTATTATTTTCATTAAAATTCGCATCTTCAGTAGGCTGGTGCTTTCACACGTCCCTTTCCCCTTTTTCATAGCACGCTGATGAAGTGGGACGAAATAAACAAGATATGTCCGGGAGAGAAGTGGGGGGTGGGGTTGGCCGCCAAAGGCGGCAGGGGGGCAGAGCCCCCCTAGTATATATATATATTTATAATTGATTTTCTGTCAGTGTATGTGTCTCTATGAAAACCTACAATTTTAGATCGATCGTTGAGACAAATTTTTGATATATACTAAACAGGGCCCGGATTGAACGATAGGCGACTTTAAAAGTTCGTCAGAGAACGGCAAATGCCCGAAATGGGCGAAAAACCGTCGGGCAACAATGGCTCCTAGGCCTCAAAAATCACTTTCGGAATTTTTTCTTCAGTTACCGTGGCTCCCTAGCAATGCGTTTCCGACGTGCAATGGCTTGTCACTTCTTTAATGCTGCAAAGTATTATGGATAATAGTTTGTATGCCTATATAATGGTTTGTCACTCATTCAATCCTCTCAGAAATTGAAGAAAACCCGGGCAGGCCAGGTATTATTGCTAGTTAAAATTAAAATTTATCAAGTCTGCCTTTAATCCACATGTATCATCGTCGCGGACCATAGGTTGAGCAATGTTGGAATATGTGTGATACAAAAATTTTTCAAAATATCTTTATTTGAGTGTGGGGGGGTAATTTTTTAAAGATTTAGCAATTTTCTGAAAAAGATCTCTGACACCACAAGACTGATACTGAAGAGAATATTCCCAGATGGATATTAGACCGGCTGGTTTAAATTTCTTTTTTTTCCACGGTAGGTTACCAATTAGTTTCTCATTAATTATATAAATACTTTCCATTCCAAAACATTAAATTAACGAGGGTAAAGAAAAAAAAAATTATTTCCAGAATAAAGAGCTTTTTTTCCCCCATTTTTCTTTTTCGCTTATTTTTATCTTGCGGCGATCCGTACTGATAAATTTCTATATGAAAGAAGAAGAAGAAAAAAAATATTCAATTTCTTTTCCATTTTCTTTTTAATTAACCATTGATTACTTACAACTGAATGTGATTAAAATTCATTACAATGGATAAAAAAAAATTAAACATTACTATATTTTTTCTTATTTTATTTTCCTCTGAATTTTTTTCGATGAAGAAAAGCGATCATTGATTGCTTTGGGCTTTTGAGAAAAAAAAAAAATTGGTAAACTTTCTTTCATTTTTTCATTTAACCATCACTTTCAAGTTGAACTGAAATGATCTTAAATTCTAATTAGAATTTTCACTAGTTATTTAGACTCTCCTTCCTTTCCTTTTTTTTGCTTCCAATTTTCTTTCTTTTTTTTCATCAGTAAAAATTCACGATTATAAGAACGCATCAAAGAAAGGAATCAACGTTTTATTGGAATAGTTTGCTAATTGTAATCTTATCTGATTTTTTTAAAAAAAATTATTAAAATTAACAAAAAATTAAAATCGTTTTTTTTCTTTCTTTTTTGGTTATTTGCTTAGTAACCAATCTGGTGATTAGAACGGCAATTCCTAATCCGGATAAGTCCGTGAGATTAATTGCTATGTGGATATTTTAATTGTTTATACTACACAAAAGCAGGGACCTGACGAGTCCAGTCAAGGCACTGTAACTGTGAACAAATACGTTAGTGCTACTCCGCAGTGAATAGGTTTCTTTGAATATGTTCCAGCAATTGTTTAGTGTCGCGAGATATGTTCACTTACTTCTTAGTGTAAGTTGAACATATGGAAAGTTATTTCCTGTGAATTGAGTGTGTGGTTACGGTCATTTGAAGATTCATAAATGTGGCACGTGGCGCTGCTGATGCTAAATCTCAGGATTTACTCCCATTCGTGATCCGGCGTACCTTTTGTTCTTACTTGCTTCTTACGAGTGTGGACCCATTATGCAATGAGCCCCCCTCAACCATTTGTATAAATATTGTATAACTTTATTTTTTTTAACCAATCTAGTGCTTAGAACGACAATTTATATTCCGGGTAAGTCCGGGAGATTAATTGGTATTTGGATATTTTATTTGTTTATACTACACAAAACTACAGCCCGACTTTGACATGATGGAGCCCTGGACAAAACAGGAATTATTGGATGGTCCTTTCGACTGAGATCAAAGATGTTTGATTAGCGGGTGAATATAATGTTGTTTTAATTTAAGCTCCAGGATCATGGAGCCGTGGGCAAATATCCCACTTGCCCAAATGACTATCGATAATTGCTCAAAAAGAACTAGTTTCGGAGTCTGTTGCATTTCAGGCTAAAAGTTTTTTTAGCAGAAACTGTTCAGATAGGAACCAAATGATAAATCCAGATAGTGATTTGTTAACTCCGGATTCACCTGCAAGGAGATAAATCAAGTCATTGATGGCAAGGACGAATTAAGTGTGATTTACTCGGCTATATTTAATTGTGCTGATCTTAGTTCATCCCTGTAACGACTTCAGGCTTAAACGATGACGATCTGCGACTAATTCATCGTGATTCGGAAATTTTATATTCCAAGATTATCGGAAATCATTCGATCTATTGACGATTTCTAGATTCTTATGGGATGGACGGCTGTACACCATCTTGTAATCCCGTTTATGATTTTGATTGCTCATTGGCGTTGATTGTCTAGATTTTATTTATTCGTTATATGACTTCAGGTTGACGATTAATTTTTATGTAATTTATTTTATTTTTTTGCTGCCTTCGTCTGAGGTGGTCATGTTACGTTGTTTTCAATAAAACTTTGCGGATACACCCATCCTTCGGGAACGCTTCGATATCTCTACGAGATGGGAAGCGGGATGCGTCCGGTCTTCACAGGTCAAAGGTGGTTCACGTCAGTGAAACATCGGACATGCGCATACAAAAAAGATGTGGCTTCCAAACCACTATAGCCTTTCGAAGGTTCCTCAAGAACTAGAGCCGCCCCTAAACTATTTAACTAGCACAGCATAAATCATTAAACCCCGTGTGAAATGTCATTTTGTTTACTTGAGAAATTTAGTCGTTAGTGAAACTGATTTTACAGAATATCCGATCTTATCAATAGCAAAATAAGACTATCAATAAGAAGACTAATCTCGTCGATGTTTAAAGAATAAAGATATCTTCCTGAGTTTAGAGGAATTCAATTTGAATCATCGTGAAGATTCATGCTTTTCATCTGAAGTTATTTTTTTTAATGTTCAAGCTGTAGGAAGTTTGTGAAATTTCAAAAAAGAATGTGGTTTTTTTTCTTGAAATAACTAAAAAATCGCATTTTTTTTTCAAAATTTGAAGAAATTTGAAACTCGTGAATTCATTTGCATACAGAAAATTAAAAAAAAAGATAAAAACATATTAACTAGTAAATCAATGAATTTAAACTCTAGGCAGCAGGAATAGTCGGAAAAAAGCTACTTTGAAAACGGCTGAGTAATTGCCTTTCTGAAAGATAATTTGACACTCAAATTCATACGTTGCAAATACAGTGATGATTCGGTGAGTTACAAATAGAAACCACAATCACTAATAAAATTGTGGTTCGAACCACAATCACTAATAAAATTGTGATGGGGGAAAAGAAGACACTCTACCACCACTAAACAATGTGCAATCACCCCACGCAGTACAAACAAACCTTCTAGAAAATGAAGAAATCATAAAAAAAACCCCTAGAAAACTAGGAATATACATGCGTACGCCATCTAAACGTCATTTTAAGAACTTCATATCTAATAACTTCAAAATTTCTTTCAAAAAAAAAAAAAAAAAATCCAGATCACCGTAAGATGATGGAGCACGCTGTTACGTTGTTATTGAGGGTTAACCCTTAACAGGCGTGGTGGGGTCATGTTGACGCGACGCATTCTTCGTCTTGCCACCCCTTGAGAAAGAAAAGCATCTGGACCATCTTATTTTCAGTACCTTTCAAGATAATTGTTTACACGTGTTTGACAAATTTATGACGTTATTCTATTTCTTCTTCCCTCTGTATTACTGATCAAAGTTTCCGTGGGGTCAAAATGACCACCACCACCACACCATTTGTGTAAGTCTTTTTTTTTTGTCTGACGGCCAGAGTGTTCAGATTGAAATAGCGTATCAGAACAGCGCCAGTTTCTTTGATAACGGTTTCAAATAAATGTTGAAACATCCGAAAACCGAGGTGAGCATGAGGATAGTGTTGTTATACGTAACTGTTTGATCATCATGTCATGGTGTTGCTTGCAAGTACTGTGTTTCCGACTTAAAATAAGATAATTTTGGTGCCAGTGGAAATGTAGTAAATATTATTTTAATTTGAAAATTTTATTTTCTCTGAGCATATTTTATAATATCTTTTCATTGTTTATTCCTGAAAATTTCGTAGAAGAAATTTAATATATATTATTAAAAAAAATTCAAAAGTTATGTATCCTTGCATTTCTTTCGAACGTGTGTTACAGTAAAATACTGTTTTTGAGAAAATAGATAAAGATATTTGAAAAAAAAAAAACTATTTAAATTGAATTGATTGATAAATGAATGAAGCCATATGGAAAACCCATTGCTTTTATGAAAATTTATTTTGTTCATTTTCAAATGCATTAATACTTGCTGGGGTCAAAATTACACCACAACACCATTTATGCACAGAATTTTCAGAATGTCAGTTAAGGGATATAATATAAAAAATTAATAGCATTGAACTGTTTTATTTGACTTGGGAATAAATAAAGTTTGAATTGATTTTAAATCCTTTTAAAATGATATTGGAGTTTTTATATTTGAAAGTTTTATTTCTTTTTAACTTACATCAAATTATTTAATGCCATTTTGTACCTGATGTAAGTTTGATAAAATATACGAATTCATAAAAATAATTCCATTGTCTAAACATAAAATTATTTAGAAAAAAAAATATTCACACATAACAGAATGGCATATATCACCACAGCAGATGTCATATATCGACACATATTGCTTAGGCACAGGTGTAGGTACAACAGGTACTTATCGTACCCCATGTATATCGTCGACTCCAAGATTGTTGGGCATGGCGGTTGTGCCTACATCTGCTGTGAGGAGACATCTTTCAAACTACCAGACATATTCCGTATTTATTCGGCGGAACTGTACGCCATCCTTCAGGCTCTCCGTCATATACGACTCAAACGCCACCGACGACGCATCATTTATAGCTACTCTCTAAGTTCATTACAGGCACTGTGTTCCTTCACTTATCCATTTATTCATGCCATTTTTCATGAAATGCACCACCTCATTCATCACGGTGCCACAGTAAAATTTTACTGGGGGCAACGGATCACTTCAATTTTAAAGGAGACACTGCAGCTCGAACGACAACCAACATTTACAATAGTCTTTTGGTACCTGCCAGTGACCACTTCTCAATCCTCCGAGAAGTGATGGATCATCGCTGGCAAAATCATTTGAATAACCAGGTAAATAACAAATTACATGCCATTAAGCCCGCACTTGGCCATTGGCGTTCAAGCTGGAGAACTAAAACCGAAAAGAGGAAGTTCTGCTTGCTCCCCCCCCCCCCCCCCCCCCGGTTACGCTTAGCGCACAGTCGCCTCACGCAATCATATTTATTATTACGAGTGTCAACCAGAGTGCCCACATTGTCAAAGTCCATTGACCATTGCTCATGCTTTTACTTGTTGGCATCATCGTCATCATTTTACGACCGCTTTTTGTCAGAATCGTCTTTCATTTCGTGACATTTTACTTGACCATTGCAATGCATCTCGCATTTTTAAATTTATCAAAGCCATTGGTTTATACCAGTGGTTCTCAACCTTTTCAAGCCCACGCCCCGGTTTCATTCATTTTTGTGAGTCGAAGGCCCGGTCAAACGCACGAACAAAGAAAATGAAAGAGGGAAAATGAAACGGCTAATTACTCGCGGCCCGGTATGAATGATATCAGGGCCCGGTACTGGGCCGCGGCCCGACGTAGAGAAACACTGGTTTATACGACAAATTACAGTTTTTTACAATTTATGTCGATGTTTTACGTTTCTCGCGCGTACTTTTACCTTTTCACATGACAAGAATAAATCTTGTATTCCTTTTATATGGAAATATGTTTTGACACAGCTTGACTTAGATGGTCCTTGCGCCAATAAAATCAAAATCCAATAAAAAAAAAAAATCAGTAAAGTAATATTGTGCTTAAAAGTAACATTTTGTAAATATAATTCACTTTTTCGTTGCAAAGAGTAAAATGAAACGATAACGAAATTACAAACAAAAATTAAATTACAAACAAAAATGAAATTATTCATTTATATTATAATTAATATACAACAAATTCTTCATGTGTTTTCAAATATTTTCAATACAACATTTCATATTCTTGAGACAAACAATGTAAATATCATTTATATCAGTTGAATAAATTTATTTTGTAAAGAAATCAGAAAATTCCCCATTTCAAAAATTTTATTTCTTCACCAACATTTTTCGAGACAAAATACAAGAACAAATTTTCTCATTCTATTTGTTATCCGAATATTTCGTTTTCTTTAGTTTATTTCCAGAGATAAATTGAATTACGACTAATTTAAGAGACGGAAAAAATATCGTAAAATTTCATCGTAAAAAAGATTTTTTTCTCCTTTTTTTTTTTTTTCATACAGAAAATACGTGATCACGGAAATGAAAGTGGTAAAGACCGCATCGCTCGCATAACGCGGTATAATACTAGAAATGAAAATTACATGTCTGTCACGTATTTAGTCACGCAAGATTTGGTATATGTGCGAAGAAAACCCCTCATGTCCGTGATTTGATTAATGTTTTGTGGGTACAAAAGAACTAAAGAAGAAAAAACTAGATATATTTTCTTCACGAAAGAATGATTCCGACATGAAATATCGGGAAATAATAAGGTCTTTCGGATATGTTTTAAGGGAAAAATCATTTTCCTCCGAAAAACCGAGCAAAACTATCAAAATAAGATGCATGTTTTTTTAAATCACATGTATGAAATATATAAAAATGGAATCTATCGAATAAATATCTTTAAGAAAATTTTCGTTTATTTCGTGGTATATTTGGATTTTAGCCAAAAAATATGAACAATAAATTTTCAGAAATATTCCAGAAATTATATTTATTTTCTGGAAAATATATTGGAGAACGATGGTATTTTGAATGATTTAATAGATATAGCAGCATGAAATGATAGCACAGTATACACTGACTTTTAGAATTTTTATATTTTATCTGTATTACTAGCTATAATACCCGTCGATGCACGGGTTTCCTTCAATGAGACTTTTTGGATCACGTGATATCTACCTCTTTCTTTGAGGGACATGCAAACCGTGTCCAAGTTAACCAACATGGCAACTTCCTGCACGACTCATGAAAGAACCAAATTTAGATTAAAGAAACGTAGAAAAAAATAGTCATTCTCCTTTTTTTAAGGTTCCTAGATATTTCAATCTCCCCTTGAACTTCAAGTTATGTATCTGCCTGTTTCAGCTTCAAAAAATGCTTAATTAAAGCTGTGGAATTTTTTTATGTAATTTACGGGCCCATAATTAATTTTAAAACAACCTAAACTATATGAATTTACACAGTTGAATATTAAAAGATAATAAGGAGACATTTTGGTTTTCGAGCTTGAGAAGTAAATAAAAGATTGAAATCAATGTTATTGCCTCGATATACAACTCAAAAGTAGGTCCGGCTAATTACTTCATATTTAATACCTTGGGCTTCGTATATCTCTAAGCGAACTCAATATTTCAAAAATTGAGAATTCAATAAAATTTTAAAAATTATTGATGTGGCGACAAACCCAACTAAATTTCGGCATTTCTACAGTAAAATCGGCAATTTTAACACGGATTTCTATGGGGATCATCCTTTGCCTGACAATCAAAGCGATGCCGATGATGATTATGACGTCTATTCAAAAAGCCTCATTACTGGGAGCTTTGAAAATGTGACAAACCATTATAAAAGCATAAACTATTATACGTACATACACACACTGGCAGCATTAAAGAAGTGGCAAACCATTGTAAAGCCATATATATGCCTGAAACGCATTGCTAGGGAATCACGGTAACAAAAGTAAACGTTCCGAATGTCATTGATTATTGAGGCCCAAAAACCATTGTTGCCCGACAGTTTTTCGCCCATTTCGGGCATATGCCCTGCTCTGACGAAGTTTTGAAGTAGCATATCGTTCAAGCCGGGTCAAATTTGGTATATATGCAAAATTTGTGGTGACGATCGATCTGAAATTGTAGATTTGTATAGACAAACACACACTCAATCAATCAAATTTATATATATAGATATACCATTTTTGCCTGGAAAATGATTCAAATAAAAATCTCAAATTTTGAATTTTTATAGGACTGACTATGTTCTGCGATCACTGACACAGCCGTGTGACCACTTGTATTGGATAATAAACCGGTTGTGTGCTAGTGCAGTGACCTTCGACCGCTGTCCGCGGACCAGCATCGGTCCGTGTGAATTTCCTGCCGGTGCACGAAATCGTTGGTATTCCCAACGTCTCTGACGTGATGTGATTTCACGTCATGTCAGAGACGTTGGTGCAGTGTGCTTCTCCCTGAGCAGTCTTCTCATACTATAAAAAAAAATGATAACGTAAGGTGAGAAGAAATCAGAATTCAGGCTGGAAGTACGTTTTACCAAGGCCCACCTATTCGGGAACTAAATTGAAAACATGGGCTAATGAAAATGCAGATATCGATGCTATATAAATAAAATTCCGGTATCAGAATGATAAATCATATTACCTAGAATATAAATAGGTGAATTCGAATTCTATTGGTTTGCCGTTCAGATATTTTTGTATAGACGAGAAATGCGCATGAATATTTATCGAGGAACTTTGCAGTTGGACCACTGCTGCCACCTATCGCATAAGAACAAAACTGTCATAAATTCTCCAAGCAAGGTGTTATACCGGTGTGCAGCTTGCAAATAAATAGTACATGGTATGATATCATACATTGTCTGTTTTCATGATGCATACCAATGTTAATCTCATATGCACCACGTGTTAGGGCATTTTTTAAGACCTGTATGAAGCTGATCTTCATAGTAAATGCTTTGAAGAGATCCGGCCATTAAATTTATGAGTTTGCTGAGATATGATTGTGCATAAAAACACAGTAACCGGTATTAGGACGCATAAAACTTACACAATACATAGTACAGATAATATATTTGTATATAAATATTTAGTATCATACCATAAACTATTTATTTTTACTGTGCACACCGCTTTCAGGCCAAAAATCAGATTTACTTTAAGAGTTATAATTTCTTTGATTTTATTCCATAGGTGGCAGCAGGAGTTCCAGCGCAATTGTATTTTAGCTACTGTGACAAAATTGTCTGCATAAAAAGTTATTAACAGGTATTATGACGTAGAAAATTATGGCATTATACTGTATGAATTTTCATGCTGCACACCGTTTAAACAACTCACAACCAATTTTACTTTTAGAATTACAGCAAATAGTATTGTTTTCATTTGATAGATGGCAGCAGGGATGCTGCCAGCTCAACGATCTTTTTCGCACGACAAAATATAATGAATGTTATTATTGAAGTTTTATGTTAATTTTGGACGCTTTTCATTACTTTTTGCCCAACCTGTATAGAGCTGATCTCCACAGCCGATGCTTTGACGAGATCTTCCTGGTTCAGTCCATCTCAACAAAAACAAGACAAGAAACTGGTGATTCTGTAGTCACTGATTCTTCTTTCACAGAAAGGATGGATGAATCGTGTGTGTGCAACGTGAAAGAGGCCTTATAGTGCAAGGGTGCTCAACCTTTAGGAGAGTGCGAGCCACATTATTGGATTTATAACGTGTCGCGGACCACTTTAGTGATCTGAGACACTACCGCAGGTCATTTATATGCGATCCGGAAATGTACCTCGCACCGATTAAATGCTCTGTAACTGTGTTACGGGTCACTCAAGCGATCTGTAAATATGCCGCGGGTCACTAAAGTGACACAGAAAATGCGCCGCTGTACACTCAAGTGATCTGGGAATATTTCGTGGACCGCTTAAGTGTTTTTGCACTATGCCGCCGTCAACTCTAAGTGACTCGCATAATATTTTCACATCACTTAAGTGACTTCTGACGTCGTGATAGAACACTCAAGTGGCCCACGACCCATTCTTCGATCGCTTAAGTTGCCCGCGAGATATTTTCCTATCACTTGAGTCGTCATATTTACCTGTCACTGCAACGCAGGTCCCTTGCGCGATCTGGCAATCTTCCATGGGCCGCGTCATAAATATGTGCTTAGTAAGCATAAACGTGCCACTCCGTTTATTTTTACAAAATTAGGTCAAAGGTCGTGGGTCACATCTCAGATGACTCCGAGGGCCACATTTGGCCCACCGGCGATGGGTTAAGCGTGTGTGTTCTAGTTTCTTTAAACGAGGACTTTGATTGTCGTCTGAGCTGGTTTCAGACCCACGAAACGTTTCTTTTACGCTTTTATCATGCCTTGCGATGGAAGACGAAAATGGTTTCTCTCTATTTCTCTCTCTACGTGATTATTCCTTATTAATTTATTACACTATCCCTTATAAATTCACACAAGCATAAGCGGATAAATGATATATGAATAAAGCAGTCTCATTATCAGGAATATGATTTGAGACGTGGCGCATATCTCAAGACTAGGTGGCTCCCATTACTCTTACATATTCACCTGTTTCCTCCATCGATTGCATGCAGATACGACTATAATAATTCAAATTCACCAGAAATGTTTAACGTTCCATTGAAGCGTCATCAATATGATTTCGGCTCTCTGTGGTTCATTATTGTAATTCATCAGACTGATATATATATACGCCGTAATATTCCTATTTTGGTACAGTAAATACACCATATACGGTGCATCGGAATTAGTTACGGATACAATACTCAAAATTTAATTTGTACTTTAACAAAAGATGCATAGATTAAATTTGAATCAATTATTTAAATATTAGTTTGAAATGACAGAGAGTTTTAATTCATGCCTATAAACTCATTTGCATTTTTAGTGATGTTAAAAAACCATCACAACAAACATTTTTTTCTCTCTTTGATGATAATTTGCCGCTGTGGTGGTCGAGTGGTTATAGTGACGGACTCGCGATGCGACGATCCGGATTCGAACCCCACAGTGGTGGTCGGCTGAAGTTGGTTTTCTGTGGTTCCCAACTTCAAGGCGCAAATGCGAGCCGATCTCCCCGTTAAAAGTCTCGCCACAAAGAGCAACAGTCCTACAACGATAAATCATTCAATCATAACACTTCACTCATAGTTAGAAAAACAGATGGCAGCACTACACATAACAAGCATTACAGAGAAACAAAAAAATACTTCGTCAGGTTTCACTACACGTACACGCACATTCCCGCATGTACCGTTTCGTTGGGGGTTCCGCGGGGGGGGGGGGGCATTTGTGGTGTAGCAGTAGTAGGTAGGGCCTCCAAAAAAAATGGCTCGGGGATCCATGATGTTCTTAAGTCAGCCACCTCGTTGGGCAATTTGCCTGTTGTGGCGTTGTATTTGTATTTGTATAATCTTTCTCATTTATTTGAAATTTAAAAGAAGTGTATAAATTTTTCTTTTGCGCCGATTGAAATATCGGGGATTGAAATTCTTGAATTTACTGCTTTTTTTACTTGATGGAATGATCAAGACTCAAAGAATTCCAAGACTTCAAAAAGGTGCAAAAATCTATAAATATAATAATAATTTAATTTATGACAATTATCTCAGCGAAATTTTATTCAAATTTACGTAGTGAACCCCTTTCAGTATAAAACAGAAAGGTCATAAATTTTATTGATTCACAAAAAAATTCCAGATATAAAAAATAATTACTAGACTTCAGTAAATTTTCATTTAACTTTTACGTAAACACTCCTGTAGGGGAAAAAAACAAGAAATATACATAAAAAGTTTTTTATTAGTTCCCTTTTTTTAATATGAAACGAGCCATATAAAAATTTGAAAAATTTAGCATTTTTGAATGCGTATTTTGGCATTTTTATCAATGCTTCAATGCTCTAATTCTTTCTGTTTTATAACCCTATTCTTTTCACAAAAATATTACACCTAACTTTAAAAAATTAAAATGTTCAAAAAGTGACGGAAAAAAGCTATGGGGTCGCGCAGGTCCCCCTGCCCTTCTTTCCAGGTATAGTCCCCCGATCTGTCTTACTAGTGTTAAAACGAACAATAATATTTTTATTCCGTTCAGACGCTTCTGACATATAAATAACCATGCGCAAAATAACTGTAAATCCCAAATTTATGTATTCAAATAAACAGCGAATACGTTCGAAGAAACAGGTAAACGTTTTATATCGAGTGGAGGGGAAAAACGAATAAAATCCCAGAAAATACACATACATATAGTGTTAGGCCTAGCCGTAGGAAAGTGCTAGTACTTCACGGGAATAAGGAATTTTCTAGAAGTCCAAGTCTTCAAGATCAAGATGAGAAAGGAAAAAAAAAAAATCCACTTTTCGTGTTGTTTGCATGGGAACACCGAGGAACAGGTAATGCTTTTATCTGGAGGGCATGAGGCTCGTAAATTTCACTAAATCGCTTTCGTGCCACCAGGTGGACATGACGAAGTATTTTTCGAAGGAAACGCAATCCCATCAGGAGTTTTTGAAGGAAATGGCCTACTTTCCGGAATCACTCACGGTTGTGTGTGTGTGTGTGTGTGTGTGTGTGTGTGTGCCCAGAGTCTTACCATTTTTTTTTTCTGTTACCCACTTTGTTCTATTTACTTATATAAATTTTTTTTCCCCCTTCATTTCTTATTTCTTGCTTCGAGGATAGAAAATGTTTGAAAGGAATGTTATGAACGATTACAGCACTTAGCCAAAGATTTCCCCCTACCACTTCCCATGGGAGACAGAATATTATCTCTCTCCTACCATCTTTCAGAGTGAATTTTGAATGAAAATATACTTTTCGAGGAATCAGATATTTTTTTGGTTTTTATCCTTTTTTTTTTGGAATTCCAGTTTTCCCCTCAGGTTATTGAAGTATAAGTTGGATTTTTTTTCCTTAATGTTCTGCACGATAGATATTTGAAAAGTTCGTCGTTCAGAGCAGGGATTTTATACGAATGACCCGCGTGCCACGTGTGACCCTCGGAGCTTTTCGCCGTGGCCTCCCGACGATAAAGCTTACGTAGTTACAGAATTTATAGAAATATGATGAAAAAAAAAATACTACAATAATTAAATTCATTGCAGAATTGGCAGAAGTGGTGATTTAGAAATATTGAAAATATTTCGGAAGTAATTGGATAAAGAATTTGTATGAAATAATTCCATAATTATTGAAAGAGATAGTTTTATAATTGTTTTGAGGAATGATTTCACAAAAATTGACAACAAATTAATTCCATAAATAAAAGTCATTTGGGGGGGGGGGGACGTTATTCAGCAAATTTTGAATGCTTATAATTATTGAAAAATATTTCCAAGTTTATTGAAAGACATTTTTTTTTCTCAGAATTATTGACTGAAATATTTTCAGAATTACTAAAAGGAATATTTTCAAAATTAATGAAAGAACTGTTTTTAGTATTACTTAAAGATATATTTTCAGAATAATTATAAAATAACTATTTTCAGAATAATTATAAAAGAGCTATTTTCAGAATAATTATAAAAGAACTATTTTCAGAATAATTATAAAAGAACTATTTTCAGAATGATTATAAAAGAACTATTTTCAGAATAATTATAAAAGAACAAATTTTCAGAATGATTATAAAATAACTATTTTCAGAATGAATAAAATAACTATTTTCAGAATGATTATAAATGAACTATTTTCAGAATGATTATAAAATAACTATTTTCAGAATGATTATAAAAGAACTATTTTCAGAATGATTATGAAAGAACTATTTTCAGAATAATTATAAAAGAACTATTTTCAGAATGATTATAAAAGAACTATTTTCAGAATAATTATAAAAGAGCTATTTTCAGAATAATTATAAAAGAACTATTTTCAGAATAATTATAAAATAACTATTTTCAGAATGATTATAAAAGAACTATTTTCAGAATAATTATAAAAGAACAAATTTTCAGAATGATTATAAAATAACTATTTTCAGAATAATTATAAAAGAACTATTTTCAGAATGAATAAAATAACTATTTTCAGAATGAATAAAATAACTATTTTCAGAATGATTATAAATGAACTATTTTCAGAATGATTATAAAATAACTATTTTCAGAATGATTATAAAAGAACTATTTTCAGAATGATTATAATAGAACTATTTTCAGAATGATTATGAAAGAACTATTTTCAGAATAATTATAAAAGAACTATTTTCATAATAATTATAAAAGAACTATTTCTAGAATGATTATGAAAGAACTATTTTCAGAATAATTATAAAAGAACTATTTTCAGAATTATTAAAATAACTATTTTCAAAATGATTAAAAAATATTTTAAAAATCAATGAAAAAATATTTTAAAAATCAATGAAAAAATAATTTTCAGAATTATTGAAAAAGTGTTTCCAGAATAGAATAGGAATAAATATTTACAAAATTAACGAAGATTCATATTGAATGAAAAAATAATTTAAGAATTCATGAAAATTCATATTTACAGTGACCATTTTTTTTCTTGTTACGCACTTTGTTCTGTTTATTCATGTAAAATAAATTTCCCATTAATTATTTCTTGCTTCGAGGATAGAAAATATTTGAAAGGAATATTATGAACAATTGCAGCACATTGCCAAAGATCCCCCCCCCCCCATGGGAGACTGAATAATAATACCCTCCTACCATTGTTCAATGTTAATTTTCAATAAAAAATATTCTTTTGGAGAATCAAAGATATATATTTTTTAATTTTATCATTCTATTAGGAACTGATTTTTTTGAAAAGAGGAATCTCGGATGCTAGTTTTCCCTTCGGGTTATTATTAAAATACAAGTTTAATTTTTTGCTTAACGTTGTGGAAGATAGATATTTGAGAAGTTCATGGCTTAGACCAGGGTCTTCAATGCATGGCTCGTGAGCCACGTGTGGCCCTCAGCGCGTTTCACAGTGGCCTGCCGAGGAGAAGTCTTAAATAGTTACGGAATTTATAGAAATACTTTATAAAAAAAACCTCAATGAAAATATATATTCGAGAATTGGGGAAAGAAGTAATTTTGAATTTAATTTCAGGAAAAAGTTCGGAACTGATGAGGGAATAAACTTTAGAATTGATGGGATATAAATTCATTATTAATGAGAAATTAAATTCCAGAATCATCAAGAAATAATTGATGGATTAATAAAAAATAATTTCAGGATCATTGAGATATAATTTCAGGATCATTGAGATATAATTTCAGGATCATTGAGATATAATTTCAGGATCATTGAGATATAATTTCGTATAATTTGATATAATTTAAATTGTATCAATAAATGCTTTTATAGCAGGATTGTAGATTTGTATGGCCCATCTCGGAAACAACTGCGAATCAAGTTTAGGTCATGAGTCATGATTAGAGATATGATCATGACACATCGCGCTCGAGAATTCTTGGCTGTAAGTGAATGCCTACGACCCATCTTGGAAGACTATGTTAAACAAGTTTGGTTCGTGATCCATAGCTCAAGAATCGTTTATTATAAGTGAATTTATACAATCTATTTCAGAAGCTCTTAATAATCAATTTCGGGTTGTAACTCATAGCTCAAGAGTTCTTGCTTGGAGAAAGGATTCAGGCGACCCATCTCGAAACCCCTGCGTATCAAGTTTATGTCGTAGCACAAGAGTCCTTGCCTGTAAGTGGATTTGTACGACCTACATCCCGGTAAACCCTGTCAATCAAGTTTGTGCTGTGACCCATAGGTTAAGAATATCTAGCTGTAAGTTAATTTGGGCAGCCTATTTCGAAAGATCCTGCGAATCAAATTCGGATCGTAACCCATAGCTCAAGAGTCCCTGACTGCAAATGAATTCGTGTGACCCTTCTCGGGAGACCTTGAGAATCAAGCTAGGTTTGTAACACGTAACTCAAGAGTCCCTGGCACAAAGTTGATTTGCACGACCCAAGTTTGGGTCGCAAACCATAGATTAAGAACCATTCTAACACTTACGGTTGTTTATTTAGATCTAAATGCATTTTCATTCGAATAGATTACCCAGAATCGCAATGTTATAGCATGTATTGAATCCAATTCAAGATGTTATCTCAGTAATTGATTGCAGAACGATTTTCAAATGAACTGTGAAAGAACCCTTTCTCGGAGAAATAATAGTTATAACAATGAGAAAGGAAAGCGAAGGAAAAGAAGTATAAAAACAGAAAAGTCCTTAGAAAATCCCATTTTCAAGAAACAACTAACAGTAGATTTTTCAAATACTCGATTTATCACGATTTACGTATTTTTTTATTTCGTTTTTGTTTCAGTGGCAATCTCAGAAATCGGTGAACTTTCCTAATGCCATTAATTCTCTGAATTCCCACGCACAAAAATCTCAGGAATCAGATGAACAGCGACCATTTATTTTATTTCGCTTTGTATATATAGCCCATACATACAGTCGTACTAGAGTTTTTCTTCATCCTTTATTTATTTTGTATTATTTTTTAGGAATTTATTTTTTTTCCCTCTTCATTCTGAATCCACTTCCGTTCAGGTCAGCGATTCCGGCCGGGAAAAAGTTCAAAATTCCTTGGAAAATAATCATTTTGATTTCCTCAAGTGTATCTGAATAGATGAATGTTCCCATAGGAAAACGAATAAATGAATGATATTCAATGGAATTTTTGAATAGATGAAAAAGCAATAAGAAAAAAATAGACTTTTTTTCATAATGACACAATTGTAGCTATTCAATATTTGATAAGAATTTTGTGTTTATTTCACAAATACAAAAATATAACAGAGAATTTTTTTTTAAATTTATAACGTGATCAGCACGTATTCCCGAGAGATCGTTACGATTTGTCCAGGGAATTCGTTAGTGTTAGTAAACATCCATGCCCGACCCGGGATTCGAACCCAAACCTGCACAATCAGAAACTAGCTCCCTAACTACTGGACTGCCGGTCAGTATGCAACAGAAATACAGTTGAATTCCGTTATTACGAACTCCAAGAGACCGGAGAAATAAGTCCCTTCGTTATCACGAAATTTCGTTGTAAAGGAATTCCAGATTTTTGCATTGTTCCTATGTAAACTTATTTGGGGGATTATAAAAGTGTTCGTTAAAACGAGATTTTTTCACTATAACAGTATTCGCTAAAACGGAATTCGACTAGCAATTATATACTACGCAAACTCAAACATATAATGCACAGATGTACATACATAAAACATGAACAAACACTTAGTGACCTCAAGGGACTGTGAAATCCTTCCAGCAGGCCTAAAGGAATCAGTTACTGAGTATTTTGTAGCAACAACAATTACATTTATAAAATATGTTTTACTGTATTTTTTATACAGTCGAATCCCGTTATAACGAACTCCAAGTGACTGGAGAAATCCTTTCGTTATAAAGGAATTTCAGGTTTTTGCATTGTTCCTGCGTGAACGTATCTGGGAGATTAGAAAAGTGTTTATTAGAACGAGATTTTCGCTATATAACAATATTTGCTAAAACGGGAATCAACTGTATTTTTTTTTTAAAGTTTAGTATCAGATAACTTATTATGAAGCTCAATAGAATATATTATATGTTATTTATATTTTTAATTTTTAGTATACTCTGTGCACACAACATTGTTTTCATATCTGCTTATAATACATTCATCAAAATGGTTTCGTAATCTATACTTCTAACAAAGTCCAAAATCATAAGATTTATGCTTTTATCATTACTAAGTTGATTTTTAGGGCCATAGGTTAGGGTGGACTCAAAACCACGTAGCTTATGGAGGCAGATGGATCAGTGTTATTTTCAGTGACGAAATCAAATGTAACTTAGATGGTCCCAATATACATATGAATGGTGTTGTCACCATTTGAGGAAAAATTTACGTCCATATTTCAGACGCATCATGGCAGGGCTGTCTTAACAGCTTCCCGGGCAAAGTGATTTTTCTGAGGCCCTACCAAGGTAAATTCTAGAAAATTTCAACGAAATCTGATTTTTGTGAGCACCCTCATCTCTTGAGGCCTTCCAGGCCGTGCCCGGGTGAACCCATGTGTTAAGACGGCACTGTATCAGGGTGGAAGTTCTATGACGTAATTGGGTGGTCACCGCATTCAATGAACATTAATCTTTAGCGATTCCAGATAAGAGTCACTGCACGAAAATACACAGACACTAGAAAATCATTTCATTCTTTTGACGTGTATACGTCTTTCAAATTACCTGACGATACTTGATACTTCGAAAAGAGTTACATAACGAAATAATTTAAACGCTCACATCGCAGGAAGTATACAGAATATATTTCGTGTTTTTGAGTCGGTCTGGGCACCAGGAGAATAAAATATAGGGGTTGGACAAAATAATACGAACACCTGTGAAATAAGACAAAATCTTTATTAATAGGCTGTTGTATCAGATGTTCGGCCCTCCTTTTGCATTAATTACAGCTTGCATCCGTCGTGGGAAGCACAGATACAAGTCATGCACCACAGTCACGGGGATACGTAGCCACTCCTCCAGCAGAAAGGTCGCTAATTCAGAACGTGTCTTTGGAGGTGGAAACCTACTGCGCAGTTTGGCCTCCAAAATACCCCACAAAGGTTCAATTATATTAAGATCGGGGAACTGAGCGGGCCACACGAGGTGTTGCAGTTCATCATCGTGTTCAATAAGCCAGTCTTCGACATTTCCAGCCGTGAGAACGGGCGAATTACATCTTGGAAAACTGGTCGAGAATCAGGGAACTAATATTGCACCATTGAATGAAGATTTCGGCCAGAATACTGACATATACCAATGCTTTAACTCGCCCATCCAGGACAACAAAAAAGGGCCGAGACCATGGTGAGACGACGCTCCACAGCATAACTGATCCCCTCGATGCTTAACATTAGAAAAGAGACAGTCAACATCATAAGCTTGTGCTGGCGGTCTCCAAACCTAAACACGTCCGTTAATCTGGAATAATGTGAACAACGATTCGTCTGACTAGATGACATTCTACCAATTGTTGTTGTGTTCAATTCTCATGTTCGTGACACATGTTTGACATTAGCAAAGGTGGCCCGGTAAGACGGGCTCCAACAATCATGCCTCTTTCGAAATCTGTGAGGTCAGCCATAAAGAAGTTTTAACACCCCAATATACATCGAATCCGAACGCTATCACTGCTATGACTAGACTGTTCACATTCTCGCCTGCTAAGTGAAACTCTTCTACACTAGAGGATATGAACGTCGGTGAAAGAATCCATAGACACACATTATGCATAATAAAAACATTTACTACACATAATAAAGTAAAGCGGGATTAACAAAGATACAAACGCGCGTACGGTACGATGGCCAAGTAGCAACTGACAAATAGTTCACATTACCGCATGAGGGCGCTGAGCTCAATACGGAAATTGCATTCCATAGCATCAACACTCCCCCCCGAATGCAAATTTCGATTGCTTACAAAAAATTATAATTCAGAAACATTACGTACACCAAGCAATTTCAGACAGTTTACATATTTACATTGTGGGAGACCTTTGGTTAAAATATCACCTCCCATCTCAGTCGTCGGCACATATTCTAATGATATAATATTTTCTTTTAAAGCCTCTCTAACAAAATGATGTCGGATATCGATGTGTTTAGTACGACTATGATACACAGAGTTTTCAGCTAATTTTATGGAACTACGATTATCAACAAATATTTTAGTTTCACATATATCATGCATTCCTAACTCCGAAATCACTTTTTGTAAATAAATGGCTTCCTTAACACCTTCTGTGAGTGCCATGTATTCTGCTTCAGTTGAACTTAAAGCAACAGTCTTTTGCTTACGGGATTAATTCCCATGAAATTACAGTTCCACTTAGTACAAAACAATATCTAGTATAAGATTTACGATCATTATTATCATTTCCCCAATCTGCATCTGTATAACCGTATAAATAATCATTGCAACATTCAAAAATTAAACCATAATTAATTGTTTTCTTCAAATACCTCAATATTTTGTTTTGCAGCAATACAGTGAGAATTATTAAAACATGTTAAATATCGACTTACGTTACTGACTGCGTGGGGCAATATCTGGTCTAGTACAAACAGCTAAATACATCAAAGCCCCAACTAATTCTCTGTAGGGGAAAAATCAATTTCTTCATTACCATCAGACTTTTTGAGCTTTGTGCTAATGTCTATTGCAGTTGAAATGGGATTACAATCAGCCATGTTAAAACGATCTAAAAGATCTCTAATATAACCAGATTGACTCATTGAAATTTTTCCATTTTCCTGATTGAACGCCACACCAGACAATGTTTGACTAGTCCCATATATTTAACAGATAATTCCCTTTTCAAATGCTCATTCAATTCAAAAATTACATCACAATCTTGAGAAAATACCAGAATATCATCCACATGTACAGTTGAAATAGTCAACTTACCTTTACGTGACATAAAATATACACAAGGATCTGTAACAGTATTATCAAAACCGAAACATTTCAAAATTTGATCAAGTTTCAAGAAGCAGACTGTTTCAAACCATATAATGTTTTGACCAATTTACATACTTTGTTACCACTTAATAATTCGTTCAACATATTTTTAGCTTTCGCCACTAAATCATGATCCTTTTCAGCATAAACAATATCACATAATATATCACTCAAATATTTAGGACATTCCATAAAAATATTTTCTTCAAGAGTTCCATTTGGAAATGCAGTTGTAATATCAAAATGATGCACATTTACATTCATTTTTACAGCTAGAGCCATTAACAATCTGATGGAGCTTTGGCGAGCAACAGGTGCAAAAACGTTTTTCCAAAATCTACACCAAGGTTTTGATTAAAACCTTGAGCAACTAGCCTAGCTTTTCTACGATTTAAAGACCCATCAGCATTATACTTATTTGATAACACAAATTTACTACCTATTATATTACAGTTCTCAGGTCGATCAGCTGTTACCCATGTATCATTTTTTAAAATACGCTTTAGTTCTTCTCAGCCAATGCATTTTTCCATTCCCTTGAGTTCGAAGAAGATAGCACTGCGTCATCGGGCATCTCGGCTGTCTGAGCTGTATCACAATCCACTGTTTGATACTGCTTCCGAGGGCGTCCTCTTGAACAGGTATGAATCATCTTAGGTCGTCCTCTGTCATGCCTCGTTGAACTGCTGGTCACAGTCCTGTCAGCACTCGTATCTCTATTGGCATCTTCAGATTCTTCGCAAACACCATAATCGGGGTTGACCTGGAATAGCGGTACTTCAATTTCATGATTTTCGGATTTTGACTGATTTTCGGGTTCGAAGTCCTCGAATCGATCACCAGCGATGTCTGTAAAAGTCTCCAAAAACTTGACACTTCTAGATATATTTCCATTCGTTTTTTTATCAGTTAGCCAAATACGAAAAGCCTTTGATTCTTCAGAGTATCCAACGAATACACCTGGTTTCGCACGAGCTTCAAATTTACCCCTACTTTTATTATTATTCCAAACATATGCTTTGCAGCCGAATACTTTGAAATAGGTCACATTAGGAATTCGGCCATTCCAAATTTCAAATGGCGTCTTGTAATCAAGAGTACTTGAAGAACATCTGTTTCTGATATAATTTGCCGTTAATATGGCTTCAGCCCAAAAAGAAGTAGGCAACTTCGATTGAATCAAAGAACATCGAGCCATGTCTAACAGCGTGCGATTTTTCCTCTCAGAAAATCCATTTTGCTCAGGAGTATTTTTAACACTTAATCTCCTAATAATTCCTTCACTCTTCAAATAGTTATTGAATTCCTTACTTAAATATTCACCACCGTTATCTGATTGCAGCACCTTAATTTTACAACCAGTTTTCTTTTCCATCAATGCTTTAACCGATTTGAAAGCAGCAAGCGCCTCGCTTTTGTGTTTCAAAAATCTAACCTCACACCAAAGGGAATGATCGTCAATAAGTTATGAAATAAGAAGCTTCACCTTTTGATTGTGTTCGCATAGGACCACAAATATCCGAATGAACGATCCCAAGCTTCTCTGAACATCTCACGGCACGATTCGGAAACGATGCTCGGCTCAGCTTTCCTTCAATGCAGGTTTCACACACAAAATCGTCCGGAAAATTCACGTTGACCAAACCATTGACTGACCGCCGATTCACAGCCCTCTCGATATCACGAACATTTAGATGACCCATTCTTTCATGCCATCTCGCGGGATCCACTTTCCGTTTTGTTCGCGTGTCGAAAGATTCACTTGCTGTAGTTGTCATTTCACTACTCTGTAGGAAATACAAGTCTCCGATTCTGTCAGCGATTATACGCGTTTTGGAACTACCATTCCATAAGACAGCTTTCTCCTTGCTGAAAGTCACAGTAAAGTTCTTGTCACAAACTTTTGCCACAGACATCAAATTCGTACGAAGGTCGGGAACATAAAATGTGCTTTCCATATATGCCTCGCCATCACGACCGTTGATTTTTGTCTTGATATCCACCTTGCCTTTTCCAAGTACTTGAGTATGTCCGCTATCCGCCAGCTTCACGTTGCTAATCGTCGAAGTTTCCAAATTGATAGATTTCTTCTGATCCTTGCACATATGACTCGTACAGCCACTATCCAAACACCATAGATCAGTTTCAACAGAGCCTACCGTATTAGTTTCCAATTTATCTGTCAGCAGACCCACTGCCGGTTTCGATAGCTCTTTTTTTATCATTATTCAAATAACATTCCGAAATTTTATGGCCTACCTTGTTACACCGGAAGAACCGAAACTTGTTTCTTTTCGTGAACGATTTCTTCTTGGCATGTACCGAAAAAGCACCATCACTTTGACGTTGATTGCTAACACCACGTGCAACGAACTCTTCGGAAATTTATATCCGTAACGCGTCTGGTTTCGGAAGGTCGTCTCGTCATTCGATTGCACAACGAAAGTTCTCGAAGCTCTCCGGAAGACTATACAACAGCATTATAGTCAGAAAATCGTCGTCGATATGTATGTCCAGTTCCTCGAGTCGATCAACAACATCAAAAAAGTTCCACTGATAGTCTTGAACATCTGATTCTGGTTTCATTTTTAGATGTAGTAACGACTTCAGAAGAGTTGTTTTACGAGCAGGACCTTTCGACTGATAAATGTCCTCGAGCTTCTGCCATATTTCCATTGCAGTTTCGCATTTCTTTACTTGTTTCAACTCCGACGGCTGAATTGAAAGAATAATGTCCGCTTTCGCCTTATCATCACCATTTTTCCCTCTTGAGAGTTCTGTTCCCTCAGTAGGTCGTTCACCCGTGACGTATGTCCATTCGTTGTTTTTCACTAGTAAAGCTTTCATCTGTATACGCCATGTCTCGTAATTTCTTCTTCCGAGTGCTTCGATCTTCCCAAATGTAACTGCCGCCATCTCTTTCGTCACCACGTTGTTTCTTATCTCAAAAACGAATCCTCGCTTTCACCAAGGTCTATGGGTGTGCCTGGTGCCCATAACCTATGAACGCCGGTGAAAGAATCCATAGACACACATTATGTATAATATAAACATTTACTACACATAATAAAGTAAAGCATGATTAACGAAGATACAAACGTGCGTACGGTACGATGGCCAAGTAGCAACTGGCAAATAGTTCACATTACCGCATGAGGGCGCTGAGCTCAATACGGAAATTGCATTCCATAGCATCAACAGAGGGCATGCATATACGACCGATTCCCTCGAGTGTTGTTTCTTTGCACAGGTGTTCACATTATCCAACCAATCTTGATCTTGTCCAACCCCTGTACATAGATATGTTATTCATAAATCAATATATTTCTCTCTACAGGGTAGTTCTAAATTTATGGAGGGAGCAAACATTAATAGGTGATATGACACTTAAACAAGCATTTTTTGACCACGGAATATACGATCGAGAATCACAACAGAAAAGCAAAGCCAATAGGAGGCGTTTTTTTCTGCGGTTCAAAACTTTGAAGTACGGATGCACCTGTTAAGAAGTCCCACCATCAAATCGGACAAATCTGATTTGTCCTTAGAATAGCCACAAATAGCAACAGGCTAACAAACGGTACAAATATTCAGTCATTGCATTTCCCTCAGTTCACTAAATTGCAGCACTGAAAAATCAGACATAATACTAGATACACAACCAGAATTTCGGAGAATATATATATATATATAGAGAGAGAGAGAGAGTTCACACAAAAGCATTTCACCGAAAAGAAATATGATATTTTTCCGACTAATTTGCTGCAGAATGCATTATCAACCATTCGAGGGTGCATATGCGCTTTCGGATAGGATTGGAGTTTGTTTTTTATTGGTAAAAGGACCATAAAGGCTATTTTGCGCAGAACAATGATTAAGCGGTATATTAATTTGGAGTAGAGTTTGAGTTACGCAGGTTGCACTATGAGGAAAGCCTACCACATTACATTCAATACCCTGCACCCTCGATCGGTTGATTGCACTTATCGTAGCAAATCTGTAAGAAAAATATGATATTTCTATTGGTGAAGAGCACTCTCTAAAAACACCCTCTACCACATTTACTTTTTTGCGATTCGACCGCACATTCTACCATCAAAGATGCTTGTTTAAGATTCTTCCATCAACTCTCAAAGTTGTCCATGAATTTAGAATCGCCCTGTATAGCGTGGTTGTTTCGTGAGAGTTTATACACGTAATACAGCTAACGAAATCGTAAAAGGTTTAAATTATATTTGGAATTCGGAAAATAACTTCGAAATAGGTTTACACCATCTAGTTTTTCTTCGAAATAAAATTAAAAGGAAAAAAAAAAACATAAACATATTTATTCAATAAATAAAACAATAAAATATACTCGATCTTGTCGCGCAAACAAGCGAAGCGTATTTGCGAATCGAGCTCTCTTCGAGAAATCGTTTCGGGGTCATTCTAACACATCATTAAACCCATCGATCATTCCCCGTGCACTGCTATTACACCACATGACTCTTCTCATATTTTCTCGAATAATTTCATATCTGACATTTCTGACTCTCGAATATATCCCCCCATTTCTTTTTTTTCCCCTGATTTCACGGGACAGATAATTCATTTTATTTCCCTTCTATATTTTTTGAACGATAAGATTCAAAATGTCGTTCGTCTAGACGGAGCATTTCTTGTAGAAATAGAAAGAAAATAATGAGAGATAAGGACTGAAATAGACTGTTTCTCTTGTGCACGGGAATTTATTTTGGAATTTGCAGATTATTCTTGTAGAGAAAATTGATTTTATTTGATGTTCAATCGCTTGTATAGTTCTCCAACAAAGATTGGATTCGGAGTTACACTTGGGAAAGAGCGTACATCTTGTCATTGTAAAAGGCCAGATATCGAATATACAGGCGCGGCCAATCAGTATATCCCCAAGTCAGTTCCACTCAAAGCCGCTTCAAAGGTCTCCACAGCCCCGTTCACATGTGCAATAAAACATCCAAGGGAAGTTCCCGGTAACGGAAAATTTTCTCTACAAACCCTTCACATGACGTTTAGTTTATGCCGGTAATCCCCCCTCTTCTTTGCGGAAGTCGTGTGGGGTTAACGAAAATGGTTGATTCAAGATGGCTGACGGAGGAGCTTACAGTAGTTTCCGCGGCGGAAAGGATTATGTGAGAGAAGGTCAGTGTCGACCACCAATCCACTCAGCAGCTCCTACAGATAGAAGGCCTCTGAACTGTTTGCCATAAACGTCATTCATACTACCTAGCAAGTTTGCCACATTTTGAAACACTACATCCTATTTCGTTTCTTCTTATTTTGGCGTAGAATCTTCCTGATTGGCTCACAAATGCCGCATAGTGATTAGATGTGGGGCATGGAAATCGCAAATTCTGAGCTCGATCATTTCTTTTCCTCACGGGACTGATGCTGGCACGAGAAGGGAATTTTTTTTCCTTGAATATTCTGAGGGAAAACGGACTAGTTACTGACGTCACAAGAAGACTGCGGAAGGCTTCTATCTCTAGGAGGTGCTGATCCACCCCAAGAAAGATTGGCTTTTTTGTGTGATGAGCTTCTCTCCCCCTTTTTTTCCCTAGTAGCGGAAAAAGTTGCCATGCCGGTAATTATCACCAAAGTGACCCCCAATCTTGCACATGTGAACCGAGCTTTATGCAGCTCTTAATGTAAAAGAACTCTTAATGCAGCTTTGGTTCCACTAGTTTCATTTGGTTGAACACAGTTATGTAGGACACAGAAATAGCGCTAAAGCGACAAGGGAGAAAAACTTTCAATATTAGTTGCAAAACCAGTTTTTAAGATTTTTCCCTTTCTTTTTTTTCTTAACGTTCCTTAATAAACAAAGCTGCATTAAGAGTTCAATCAAGTGCACATTCCAACATGTACAAATTGTTAGACGTTCCGCAGAGGAATATGGACGAGGTGCATGTCTGGTTGTAGTAGAAATATTACTATAGCCAACATTTGTTCACTATATCCGGCTTTTTTAATGATTGTAGACGTCACTTGGAATGCAAACCACAGTTTCCATTGGTAGGCAATGTTATGATGTGAGTGTATTTTCGATATCTGTTCATAGGGAAATATATCTCGTGTAAAGTAATATGTGCTGTGCTTTTTTTTAATTATTTTTTTTGGTTCGTTTCATGGACATCTACTTGATTTGTTCGAGAATCTCGGAATATATACGTGCATAGTTACGAATTATTGAAGTCTTTGAAAAGACATTTCGAGACTGAAAATTACATTATTTCGATAGATATTTTCACCATCTGAACACATTATCGAAACGTGAGGAAACTGACGAAACTAATTACTATCGCATATAAACTCGGTCTCTACAGTTTCATAATACTGAGGGGGGGGGGGGGAGAAAGCTTTCACTACAATCTTGAATTTCATACATATTAAGGTTTCTAATATCATGCCTGAGAATATGTTTCCAAGTATATCTCGTGGAGTTTCGAAATTAGTTTCCAGGTAGAAAACACTCGAGGAAGTTCCATCAACGGAAATTAAAGTCATGGAAATACGTTTTCAACGGTAGAGAAATATGATGAAATTCTTTTTGAATATCGGATATATAGTATATTATCTCAAACAAGAGAGCCTGATTCATGATTCGTGACTCTGAAATTGCATTTTTACCTTGTTAGGGGTGCTGTACACTTGAAAAAATGAATGATGATATGTACAATGCTAATCTGATGAAAAAAAAATCTAATGATTTTTTATGACTGAAATATTTTCATTACTTTGTTGTGTTTATCATTATAAATAGCGGATAGTACCTATTTATTTTGTATTACATATCAAGGAAAAAATTAGTCACAAATTTCCGTGAAACAACCATGGCTCAAATGTACAACCAAATTATAATTGTGTTGTTTTAAAATCTGTAGATGTATATTGCACTCAAGGTGTGTGTAATAAATTTACTTCACTTGGCCATTTAAAAGGCTAAAACCTAAAGATGTTATTTTACTATCATGTAGTGGCAACGGTGCTTTTGTAAACACAACACAACGTTTTGGTGTCTCCAGCGAGTAAGCTATTTATGCATTTTCACGCCAGTGCTTAGATTATGTATCTCCACATTTAAAGTAATAAATAATCAGTTATATTAATGTTAAACCAGTTCTGGAAACATCATTTATAATAGTGTGATTTCCGAAGGGTCAAGTAGGGCGTTCCCTCAGATCTTAATTTTGGGAGAACAAAAAGTTCAAAAATCATATGCAATACACCTACTAAGTTGAACACCTGTGTAGGTTTCCATCTTACTCGAACCGTTTCTCAGAAAAGAGCCAAAAGAGTAAACAGAACCATAGCTTTCTAAGTTATTCACCTACCTAATGCCCACCGCAGGCGGAGATAATGAACTTGAGTAGCCCGGAGATCGAGAAATTGGTCAACTCTAGTTGCCAGTTCTCCCTCAAAATATACTTCACACAGCTAATTTTATAGCATTGGGGCTCGTGGCTTCTAATAGCTATGTAACCGAGATTGTTAACTACATCTGGGGAAGAATACGGTGTCATAAACTGGTTGCAAAATTTGCAATCGTGCCATTTCATTATTGTTCTAAAACGAAATTTTTTCTTTAAGCTAAATTCCCGCGTTATTATTCAACCATTGCGAGGAGCTAGAACCAAACCGTATAATGCCTATAACGAAATAAGACAACTTCCGGTATTTACATCTCGTGAATTTTTATACAATGAGGTTCGAGTGTGCAAATATTAAAGCTTTTCACAGTTTGAAATTCGACATTTCATGCTGAATTGGTACTTTACAAATTATAATTGATTATTCCTGGAACAAAATACATAATTCCATTTGCGATCGTAGCATATTTTCATCAAGGGAAAAAGTAAAACGAAACTAATTTCATTTAACAAATGAAGACAATTAGCCGAAATGTTTAATTCTTATATGAATCGATATCCACGAATGTTTTTCTCCGAAACATTTCCAATCATATAACAAACATTAGCAATTCAGAAAATAATGTCATTAGGCTCCTGATTAATTTTTTTTCCTTATCACTCATAAACAATAAATTTCATTTACAGACCACAAACCCATAACAGTTCAACATTTAATTTTAGAAATAACATGGAAAAAAACCTCCCGAAGACTGCGAGAGAAAATTTAAACCAAGAACTAATGATCAGTTTTAATTAAAATAATTATGCGAAGGACCATTTATGCTCGATAATTAAATTTCAAGAAAAATAATCTCTTTGACACGAATAATATTTCTACTGAAACTTCGTCATTTGTTCTTGAAGCATCAATTGATGAATATAATGTGGATTCAAAGTCCCATTTCGCCTTCAATATGCATTTTTATCCACTTTTACGAGGAAAAATTCATGATAAATGTCGCGGCATCATAAACACGAGACAATTTATCTCTCGCAAAATATATTTTGCGTTCTCTTTTCTTTAACACTAAAAATAGCTTTCTTGTTAGATTTCCTCTCTAGTAACACTTTATTCTTACTATTTATATTTTTTCTTCCGAACTGATGTCAGTTTTCGTCGCTAGGGGGAAGCACGGAGGAGAAAAGAAATTGTGGATGTTTGTAGCGTTAGTGAAAAAATATAGGTGGATGGAAAAAAAAGCAAAATATAAAGGAAATATTCGAAGATTGATGAGTTTAAAGATCCATGTGACAAATTTGAAATGCTCGTGAGGACATCAGATCGTTGTCGGATGCGAAGTTGTGAGAATTGTATACGGTATTCTTCATGTGTGTATATTTCTTTTGTATTTGTTTTCTCATGTGGAGAACTTGAAATATATATATATATATCTGTCATTTGAGATATTTATCTTCTTTTTTGTTTCGGGTTGCGAGAAAAATGCGCTTTGAATGCATAATCCGTGTACAAGATCTTGAAGACACTTTGATGTATGGATTGCTGGCGTTTTTCTGGAAGAATATTCAAGATCGTTCTACCTTGGTACTTTTCGAAGTGTTAGAATCGGAAATGTGAATCAGACCATAGTCGATTTCACCGATTACGCGTGATACATCATACGGATGTAATAATGATAAAATATTTTTAGTGCACCTTAGTAAAATGTAGATGGAATGTAAAGTAGTAAAATACCTGCGTCTTTTTCTAAACATAATATTTTCAATAGATTTACAGTTATCTCTCCATTTACGCGATCGATTTTTAAAAGACGATTTTAGAAATTTCGAATAGAAAAATTTTGATTTTGGTCCTGGAAATGGGCTCGTGACAAACAGTGGTAAAAGATGGTGAGTGGACATGATGTATCATAATGTTATAGCGTTCCTATTTCGCTACAGGAGCAGAAATAATGATTGGATATTATAAACCTCTTTAAGTAAGTTGGGAAGGGGCCGTGTTCAATGAACGGGATTATTTTAGCTCTCGACCACACTTCCTTAAGCAGAGCAACCTGTGGTTCTATTTGATGTGCTTTAGTAGATGTTTTTTCTCTTGAGGATTGATCTTTTTCACAGTTCTTATGGAAGAAAAGAATCGTTAGGATCCCGCTGTGTCTAAAGAAAATACAAAATCTTTTCATCTTCCTGGAATCCAATTCGAGGCTGCTGCATGTCAGCCTGATTTCCAATCCTCCCTCATCATCTGATGAATCTAATCAGGAGATTGATGCATGGTGCGAGCCACCAATGACAAGAGCTAGGGATCGTCTGACACAATACAAATACAAATACAAATACAAATACAACGCCACAACAGGCAAAATGCCCAACGAGGTGGCTGATAAAAAGATGCCCATAAAAATATGGTTGTCATATGTTTCAAAAATACAGCAACCCAATTAAAAATGCAATTAACACAAATTACAAACAATATATACACATGATAAAATATTATACAATGCCCATAAAGAATACTTATGGTTGTCTTATTCTAAGAATGGATAGCTTCTCGATTTACCCCAACATGTTTATCGTATTTCTTTTTAAACGTGTCAATTGTGTTACAATTTACTACCTCCGGGGGTAAGCTATTCCATTTATTAACAACCCTATTGGAGAAAAATTCCCTGCGACACCATAACCTTGCATTGTCCCTCACCAATCGATACTGGTGTCCCCTTGTAAAAGCAGTCGATTGGCGGTGTACTAAAAGTTCATGGTCCATCCTATCCATCCCATTGAAAATTCTGAACACTTCGATCATATCTCCTCGACACCTGCGTTCATCCAATGTAAACATATTCAAAAAATGAAGTCTTTCTTCATAACTCAAGCCCTGTGTGCCAATGAACATCATAATTTCAAGCATCCTTTGTGCATATGTATAAAAATTCTGAAGGCTGATCAAGCGAATGGGGAAACCGGACTGGGATGTGTTAGATGATGAACTAGGATGTGTACTACTTTCCCTTGTCATGGACTAGGGTGTGTTTCCTATGTGCAACTTCCCGTAGCCTTGTACAGTATTACTACCCCTACCAATGTGCCAAGTCAGCTTTTTAATGATGTATATAATTTTATTTCTGTTCTGCATCGTTTTGCACCAGCTATGCGCAAATAATTCTCCAGAGTATACGTTATGTGCAATTCGCATATTTAATTCCTCGAACAATGTTTTTGCGCCATTTTATTTTATACATATTTTGTTTTCTGATCTTCTTATCCTGTATGCAATATTTCGAACCGTGTTTGCATATGAATGATGTTGCTTGTTTAAATGTATACAATTTCTGGTTTTGAGGACCCGTGATGTCACCATGTGATCTAAAATGGATATTTACCTCGTGTATTTTTGTTTTGCTGTTCAGCGCGTTCCCTATACGTTAGAAGTTCCTCAGGAACATTAACGTGGGGGCGCATTTGGTTTGATAAATTAGAGATATGACACAATTAAAATGGCAAAACCCGTATTTGTTGATGTAGGCGAGGCAAATATAGAAGAAACGCTCAGATCCATCTTAACTGATCTCACTAATGAGCATATTTTGGTAACACATGATTGGCCAAGTTGTGATAACGTGAAAATAGAGAAAACGTAAAATTCTTTCCTTGTAATGTAAATCATCATTCGTTAACCAAGCCAAAATTTGTTCGAAATTTTTGCTCGTTATGCGAAATTCTCGTTAACCGAAGTTTCACTGTACATGAAATTTATTCGAGGAATTTAACCGGAACGATGTAAAAAAAAAAAAAATGTGTGTTCATATCACATATATACAAGAGCTGGAAGAATGAAAGAATTAAATCAATACAGGTGTGGAGGCGTCTTTCCATTTGGAATCGTACTTTTCTGCGAAGGAATTCAGTGAATTAATGGTGTCTCGAAAAAAAAAAATAGTTCATCCATTCCGAGAATGTCACTGGGAAGTAAAAGAAAAACCCACCGAATGATGGATGATAAATCCGTGAAATCTATCAATGCTGCTAAAACCCTAAAACCTTGGTATTTCTGAGAATTTCCTTAATGTTTTTTTTTTTGTTTTTTTGAGCCTTGGATGGATCCAGTGTTGATTGAGTGAAGCTTATCGTTGTTTCATATCATTCAAGACTGTCATTGAATTGAAATTTAAACCCAAATCCATCGGCATCCAGTTCAAAGTTAGATTAGAACTGGAGTAAATTCTCATGCTTGTACAGGATTAAGATAACTAGAGAATTGTCGATCGAGCTGGGAACATGGCCTAAAAAAATAACAGGTTGTTTCACCATAATTGACAAAAAGGAGTATAAAATTCAACAAAAATATGAAAAATGATCAGCAAAGACAACGGAATTTATCCGTGATAATTGAACCTCCAAAAATCATTATAGGGGATTTACAAAAATTAAATTTTGTATACGGACCCCCAATCTAAAAAATGCCAATATGTTAATTTGGCGCCTTCCTCTATGAAACTCAAATAAATTTGCCCCGTAAAATGCTAAAGACGTACACTTATTCTTAACTTTCGATGATTTCATGCATCTATAATTATGCTGTAACTACACTCGTGCGGGCCGATCTCCCGTAAAAAGTCTCTCCACAGAGAGCAACAGGCCTGCAACGATGCAATTATTCAATCGTCACGCTTCAGTCATTGTTAGAAAAACTGATTGCAGATGGCAGCACTACACATAGCAATCACAGAAACAAACTTTACGTAAGGTTCACAATACGAACTTGCATATTTAAACATGTACCAATTCGTTAGAAGTTCCACAGAGGAATTTGGACGAGGTGCATGTGTGGTCTAGTAGTAGTAACTACAATTAGTGCTAGAATATGCAATTGCATAATATCCATGCTCTAAATACGGATTATAAATTCACTTCTGAGCATATTACGCAAACGAAGGACTATATTGTCATAAGTGGTATAAAAATACCAGAGAGAGAGGAAAATATTCTATTTCCGGAGCTGCAACGTCTAAAGAGAAGATCAGATTCAGACAGATCGGGCCGAAGAATAACCGGAGATGAATGGGTCGTTCGGAGAACGTTATTTCGTGATAAGACAGCTATGAGGACGGGAAGAAGGGTGTCTTCGAGATTGGCGAGTCCTTAACTTGACAACGGATTGACAACGTAAACTAAGGAAGTTTCCGCATCCAACGAATCCACAGATAACTCAGCTCTCGTCTCGTCCCATCCAATTAACGTTGTCTCATCCAACATTTCTCACTGCCGAAAAATTTCAAAGATAACAAAGGCTCGCTGTGTCGTTTCGAACAGAGAAAAATGGACGGCGGAACAGTTCATCGCTTTTCTAATATTTCAAGAGATAAGATATCGTGCAGCTGAAATGAAATGATACAATATTATCTGCCGGTTTCCAAAATAATAATAATAATTCCTCATATTATTTAATAGTTTCGAAACAATTGAAGTACGATAAAAATTTCGCGTAAAATTTCGATTTCCCAAAAATAAATAAAAGTGACGATAAGAAGCCCCTTTTTATTGCGCAGAATCATTATGTTCCAAGGTAGAATTCATAACTACCAATAGATATTAGAATTTAATTTATTCAAAAAGTTTTTTTTTCGATTAAAAATGAGTTTTTTTCTCAATTTACAACTAACTAGCTATGAAAAGAATTCGGAATAAAAAACTGTGCAAAATATGTTTGCAATAAAACAGCAATGAAGAAAAAACTGCAACGAAAAATTTGTATTCATACAGAAATGAAAAATTATTTTCAATCTTACAACAACGCGAAAAAATGTAATAAAAAATCTTTAATGAAAAACAATTTAAAAAAAATTGCAATGAGAGTAAAACTTAATTAAAAGACAATGAAAAAAAAATTACAATAACATGACAATGGGAAAAAAACTGCAATAAAATGACAATGGGAAAAAAACTCCAATTAAACAGCAATGAAAAAAATTCATTCACAATAATAATGCAATAAAAAAATTGTGCAATCAGACAGCAATAAAAATTATTTCTCAATAAAAACAATACAAAATTGCAATAAAAAAGCAATGAAAAAATTAATAAATTAGCAACGGGAAAAAAATTATTAAATTATCAATGAGAAAAAAATCAATAAATTAGCAATCGAGAAAAAATCAATAAATTAGCAATCGAGAAAAAATCAATAAATTAGCAATCGAGAAAAAATTAATTAATTACTTTTGGAAAAAATTCGATAAATTAGAAATTGGAAAAAACCTGCAATAAAGCACAATTATGACAAAATTGTCAATAAAACAGAAACAAAATAATAATGAAAAAATTTATAGCAAAATAAATATCAAAATAAAAAAGTTTGCAATGAAACAGTCACGAAAATGCACTCACTGGCAAACTCAATTGTAAAGATTTGTGATTAACTTGTAATGTGATACACCATCTGGTATCATATAATCCTATTTTTCTCTCAGAAAAATTAAATAAACAAATTTATAAGTTATTTATTTAAAATATTTTAAGTTGTTATCGCTATATTTGATGCTAATATCACACAGAAAAACACAAACTCTCAATAAGCAATTTCTTCGATTTAATCAATTTCTTAGCTCATAGATCATAAAAAGACGTAGAAATACCTCACACGAATGCCTGAGTCACCATGAACAAGGAATCGCTCACTTAAAACAGTAAAATAAGCAACTAAAATACAAGAAAAGACCACGTTTTTTGTGCACCGATGTGGTCTGCTAAAAAAAAAAGTGTTTGAGCAGTGATAAGCGATGATATCTTACGCAGTAGCTCCGACATCACGCTCACTGAGCAAACTCGACTTCAAAGGGATGCCTTTACTATACAGCGCCGTGAGATAGTCGAGAGTCTACTATATATATTTTTGGATAAAAAGGAAAATCATTCAAGTTTCATAATTGAGTATGTGAATAGATCAACCCCTTTGACTTCAAGAACAGTCATTTTAGACAAAAAAAAATATAGTTATAAAAATTATAATGACGGATATAATAACAGAAAACGCATTTCATTTTCATCCATAAAATAAAACACGCTATATAATAATTCAATTCATATTACGCATGTATCGAAGTTATTTCATAATTATACAACACCAGTATACACGCATATAAGGAAGGGTATTTTTTACTATGGTAGAAAGCCTGTTATATGTTGGAAAAAAGAAATTGAGAAATATTTATGAAAATTTCTATAATAAATGTTTTTTGAGTATAAAGGAAAATCATTCAGGTATCATAATTGAGTACGTGAATAGAACATCATTTTGACTTCAAGAATAGTCATTTTAGATAAAGCAAATATTTTATATAGTAGAGAAAAGACGTTGTTAAAGCATCCTACACTCTTCCTTCTTTTTCTGTAGAAAAGGAGCCAGTAACTCAAAACAAAATGCGGCGCTGGTGGAAGTAACTTTCCTATAAACCCCAGTAACCATTCATCACTATAGTCAACAATAACCGCCATCCAAGAATACCCTAAACAAAGTTCAAGAAGTTTGTTTTTCTTTTCAATATGGAAAAGAAAAAGGTTGTTTTTTTTTTGGTCTTCTTGAAGCTAAGTCGATGATATTTTCTCTTTAGAAGTAGGCCATTTCCTGAGAAGTTGTGATAGGATCACTTCTTTTGGCTGGAATACTTTCTTTGAAGCCACTTGGTGGCGTGGAAGTGATCTGGTTAAATTTACGAGCCTTGTACGCCAAGATAAAAGCTTAAAATATATATGTACGTATATATATAAATTTGCTACCTATTCTTCGAAATTCAAACATTGAAGAAAATATCTTGGAAAGGAATGTTAGAGTAAGCTGCTACTAAATAATTCGGAAAATAGAGGTTGAAGTATGTGAAAAAAAATGAGTAAATCGTCAAAAAATTGATTATAATAACAAATATTAATCACAATATTATTATGAAAAGGATTAAATTTATTTGAAATAACAACTGATGTAAAAAGTTTGTAAGAATATATATATATGTATATATAGAGAGAGAGATCTTCAGGGGATATAATGATATACAAATTATAATGTATTATAATTGCTTTTGTTATATGAATTATTATATAATAACTGCATAACTAACACATTACACCGGAAATTGATGGGAGAACCATTGATTCTAGAGGCATACTTCGAAATAGAAAAATTATCCAAAAAACGCGTAGAACTCAGTTGTGCTATTCATGTTTCAAGGGGTTGTCTTGTTATTAAAATGAAACAATTCACTCTTTCTATTAACACTCTATGCTCAAAAGCCCAATCAGAAAGTTGTTGCCATGTCGTTCCTGAGGCCGACAAACAAAATTCAATCCTTCTAAGTGATATATTCGCACAGGTACTTGAATTTAAAAAAAAAGAAAAAAAAGTCGCGAAAGAACAGCACAAATGAGAGGAAGAAGGTACACTGATTTATGCTTTGTTTTCCCGTTTTTCGCATTCAAATATTTCAGCGAATATTGCACTTGGACAGGCGCGGCCTGAAATCCGCGTCATCTTTATTATCAATATTATTTAGTTGATTTGCACATAAATTCTCAATTATTTATTGTTTTACTTTAGTTTGTCATTGTTATTTACATGCAGAGAAGCAATGCGCTATTTCTTCCTACGCCCTACATTTTTATGGCTCTGGATTACATATTTTCACTAATTGATTTTGTGCTGTGCTCTCTGTCGACAAAAATCTGAACTATATTTTTTATCTACCACAAACAATTCCCCTTTCGTGAGAATAAATTTTTCGCAAACCGCATTCAAACATATGAATTTCTTCAATTTTTATGAACTATTAAACTATTTACGAATGCACGGGACACGCTGTATTTATGTTGTACTCCTTAATTATATTTTAGGAAACATTCTAGTTGTTTTGCTTTTTTGTATTCAGACTACAGTGACATTTTCTATTGTATATCTTTTTCAGAATTTACATATTTTCAAGCTCTTATTGACAGCTATTCTTTATTACCATAAATATAGGGCACATTCATCTCTGATGGGAGTCATTACCATGTGATATTGATTAGAAAACACGATATGCAATTTAAGTAATTATGGGAAAAAACAAATTAAATATTTATATATATATATATATCTTATAATCCGAACTTAATGAATCAAAAAAATCAGAAATTGTTGAGAAAAACTTCATTTGTAGCAATTTTTTAGACTAGCAGAATCAAGTAATAACAATGGAGATAAATTACAGGTAAATAATAATAATACAAGTAAATGATAGTTATAGAGTATGCATATAGTACAGGTCTTCGAAAAAATTATCGGAAACTGTCTTACTTATGTAATAAAAATTATATAAAACAATACGAAGTTTTTAGGTTATTCATGAATATGGGATTTCCATTTTAAATTGCTTTCTACATTTAAACTCAAGTATTTAATACTATTTACTTCTTGAATTGAATCGCAATTACAATGAGGTTGCAAATCACAAGACTGCGTGTGAAATTTAAGATTAAGATGTAAATTAGTTTGCATAAAATTGAATTTAACGCAATTTGTTCTCTGTAAATTTAATTTTAAATCATTATCACATAGAACCATCTTTGAATGAGTAATAAATTTTGAATCAAATATTAAAATTGAAATAAAATATTATAACACGATATAAGATAAAAACATAGATTTTCATAACTATCTGAAAATGCCAATTAAAAAGGGAGAATTTTCATTTATACGTTTGGATATGGTACTTATTCGAACAATTTTTTGCTCGTATACTTTACATGCTCATTATTATCATACGAGTGAACTTCTTGAACAAATGAACTCCGAATGAAAAACAATGGGCGAGAAATAATAGAGACGGAACAATATCGAAACTAGCTTTCCAGTGTCGCAATAAAAACTTCAACGTCACTTTCAGAATCACTTCAAAGACTTCTGAAGGCATTAACTTCAGATTCAAAGTAAAAACCCTGTCAGATGATATTTGTTTTACAGCAAAAGAAGACGTTTTGTTTTTCCTTTGAGTAAACCTTCAGAAGTTTTATAATACTCGACAATGTTTATTTCGCGAACAACGTATGACGCGTCTTGACATTTATTTCCTTTTATCTTCGCTAGTCTCGGATATTTAACGTATAAAAACCACTCTAATGCGAGAAAAAAAATTTATAGCATAAAATAGAATTAAAATTTCTGTATTATCTCGTTCAATATAATTTTCATAAGAATAAGGCGTACAATCGAACTCAGGTATTTCATAAAAACTCCGCTATAGAACAATAAGCCAGAGCCGATTCCATAGTGTATTTTCAACGATTTTTCAATGTTCATTGACGAAAGAGATTCTCTGAAATAAAAAAGTCCAAATTAGAAATTCATTTTCATTTCAAGCACGTCAAAACCAAAAAAATATTTTTACTCAGCTGAGCTAATTATCATGCACTAAACAATGTGTAGCTGTACCAAATCCTAATCGTACAAATATCAATAATTTACTTATACAGGGTGACTCAGAGAGGAATCACCCGATTTCGAAATTGTATATTTCTTAAAAATTAAAAACGCATAATGATAAGTAACATTTATGTGAATATAGGGAGGAAAATTTCTCCGTTTTATGAAAACTTTTGTTAATGGTCGATTTGAAGCGTAGAATCGTTTTTGAATTGCACGATTCGTTCTTAATCACTGTATATGAAAATCAAGGAGAATACACCTCATTCCCCATTTGCAGAAGGAACACTAAGTACATCAAAAAGCAAAATAGATATTTATATGATATTCGAAAAAAATATTGAATGCAGTATCGTTAAATGTCGATATCGTCTAATTAAAATCGAAATGAGCGTTCCGAAAAGTGCTTTCGCTACAGCACAGTCACTGGGAGAAAAAAATTTCTAGTGTTCCGGAAAGCCGGGACATATGGTCAGAATATGTAGAGGGTCACTCATTTAAGAAAAATTGCCAAAAGGAGATCATGCTTCAAAAATCTGGGAACCACTGCCATAGAGATTAGTGTTAATAACACTCGATTTTAACGTCAGAGAAATGCAACGACCTCGAATATAACAACGCTCATTTTTGCTGGCGTGGTTCTTTTTAAAGAATCTCTTAGAATAGCTTGGAGCATATTGATGTATTGTTTTTGTGCATCATATTTTGGTGAAGATGATGATGAAAACGTGATTGTAAATTATTATCACCCCCCTCCCCCCCGTCCCTATTAGCAGGCATACCGAAATAATCTAGATTCAATAAAGTTCACGGATTCACGGAATATATTCAAAATACCTATACCAGTTTATATTAAGTTTTGAATAACTAAATGATATGATAAAGTAATAATTTATTACTGTTGCAAAATGTTTTACATAGTAAATTAGATAACTATGATAAAAGTCGAGCATTTACTTTTTATAATTACGGTAAACCCAATATGAAATACATATACAAATATACCACTTCACCAACTCTGGCCATATCGCTGTATTGCAATTTACTGCCATTTATGAGTTGGGTTGGAAATGAAGGCACCATCTGTCGGTGGTCGCCTCAAGCTCGCTAGGAAAACATCTTATCTGGTTGTAGACGATCATCTTACCACCACGCTACTCGGGAGCTAGAAGGAATATATTACCGCTTTTGCTTTACGACATCTTATTTTGCAGTGCAATTCTTTAATTTTTCACTCTACTGGTTCCGACTTGACACGCATGATCAAGGAACACAAAAGTTGTTCACCGTCAATCCTAAGTTTAAATATTTACGCTTCCATTCAACTCATAATATGTATGCGGACGAATATGTGATTAGTATAAGACATTTTTAATAAATTACGATTTGTGGTAGGAAGAAACACCAAACAAACATAAAGCTAGAAGTATCTGGATAATTCGCAAAACAGAGCGAGTCATAAAATGCAGGGAACAGACATGGTTCAAAATCAGCCAATTCAATGGATTCTTAGAACTTAGGTATTTGAGAATTATCCGGAATATGCGACTTGAATTTCCCGGCATGCCGAGAATAACCGTATTTCCCCTGTCTTCCTCAATGTTTCCCGGAATGCTGATTATTGCGGGGGAGGAGAGGGAATACGGTATTTAGTTTTCATCCAACTACGCATAGGAGTATTAGCCGAGTTTCCAGAGGATGCAGATACTTACGTCTTACTTATCTTTTGAGCATCCTTAGTAAACTGTAAATATCACTACAGGGAACGGAATTTTTCATCGTCTCCTCTTTAAGCTTTGTCTTTATTTCTAAAGAATTTCTGAAACTTTATCCAGGGCATATTACCCACAGAAAACATTCTTTCGGTGAATATGAAAGGGGTCAAAAAACGGCTTATTTGTCGTTTGAACCATCGTAACGTGTCAGCGATTTGTTATGCTTCTTTGCATAAGGAAAACTTATACTATTTATTAATTAGTCGGCTGATTACGAAGTCTCTTCAGCCAACTTCGAAGAGACATAACATGAAAACGGAGAAAGATGGAACAATTGGTGTGTTAGATGATAAGATCTCTGATTTTTTTTAAAATACACCGTTTGCAAAATTAATAACACTAACACATGGAACCACAATCGTTTTACTACGTGACTTCTTTCTTTGTGGCAGTTTGACGGTTATTATTTACATTAAGAGTCATCAAATGTTGTAAGGTATCAGGTTTACGAATTCATCTGTGAGGAATACGCATACATTGCAGAAGAAACTTTAGAGGAAGCAGATGCTTACGTCTTACTTAGCATCCTTAGTAAACTGTAAATATCGCTACAGGGAACGGAATCCACACCTCTTTAAGCTTTGCATTTCATTCTAAAGAATTTCTGAAATTTGATCGAGAGCATAACCTCTACTCTTCACTTATGTCATGTTTTTGCTGAGTGAAGTGACCATTTCGTACCCATCGCAATGTGATTTCACCCATGTTTGCAAAAGACAATATCACACACAGTTTAAAGGACACCGATATCATCCATTAGCAAAGTTGGAACTAACTTCACAAACCCACGTATTTGAAATTCCAGACCAGCCCATCAAAAGAACTACAGTGGACCAAGCATTCTATTCGATTTTTTGACCACCGCTGAACAATGTTCAGAAAACCTAAGTCGTTCGTCAATAAGAATTCCCAAATCGGTGACCCTAGTTGCATCCGGGATAGTGACACCATTCAACTGGTAAGAGAACCGTGGGTTGTTCGAACCAAAATGAGCGACCATGCACTTATCAACGCTAAACGTCATGCTCCATTCAATTGCCCATGCTGCAATCCTGTTTAAGTTGGTCTGGAGCAACTCGCTATCGCTTTCATTCCCGATTACCCCCATTGGCTTCACATAATCTGCGAATTTGCTAGTAATCCCATCGATACCCTGATCGAGTTTATCGATAAAAAGTGGAAAAAGTATGGGGCCAAGGACACTTCCTTGAGGGACTCCACTTGTGACGTCTGTCAAACCAGAGAATTACCCGTTCACCATAACTCGTTGCGACCTATCTCTTAACCACGATTCTATCCAATTCAGCAAGTTGCCCCCAATTCCAATCTCGTGTAAACGCTTCAAGAGTTTGCCATGTTGGACTCGATCGAATGCCTTCTGGAAATCAAGGTAAACAACGCCGACGTTTTTGCTCTTACCCAAAGCCTTAGTCACGTGATCATAGAAGCAAAGGAGGTTAGTTACACATGACTTCCTCTTCCTGAACCCATGCTGATTATCCGACAATACATTATTTTCGTCTATCCCCTTCACGAACTGCCTTTTGATGATAATTTCCAAAATTTTCGAGAGGGAGCTCGTCAAACTCACTGCACGATAATTTGACACCGCTTCTCTACTACCCTTCTTAAATATCGGAATAACGTTAGCAAGTTTCCAATCTCTTGGGACGATACACTCAGCAACACTACTCCTGTATATCTGTGCGACTGGCCCCAACAAGATCATATTGTCTGTCTAGTAGAATCACCAAGGAATAATCTTCTATTACATTCTTAACAAAAAAATACAAAAACAATGCAAATATACAAAAACATTGAGTGGATCCGAAAATACAAAAAAACTCGAACAAAAAATTCCCAGAACTACACATTTCCATTTATTTTGTTGATATTTGTTGCCTCTCAAACACTTTTCACTTCTGCAAATTCCACTAAACTTCCCAAAAAATTCCCGATGGCTATTTCGCATATCAGCTACAATGTTTTTTGCATCTTGTCAATGCGATAGATACGAAATGACAGAGCTGTCTCTGTCCTCTACACGGTCCACTATATCTCCGAGGAATTTTCATCCTCAGGTACTTTCACACATCGAACAAAAAAAAAAAAAACACCATTCTCATTCCGGTCACCCGAGCAAGCTAGTGGAAAAAAGTGACAGTTCTGTCACTCACATATTCAAGTATGCCTGACAGGCCTGTATGTTCAGGTATACAGGTATTCTTATAGGAAGTCGCCTAAACACCATACTGTATCGCATCAGAAAAAAAAAAAACCTCATGCTTCAATAATTCCAAAATTTGATAAATCCTACTACCACTTTTATTATTTGGAATTGAAATATAACTTATAAGAAAAATAAGATTGACATATAGTATACTGGTAATTTATTTTCTGTACTTATACACGGTACAGTATTTATAATGAAATAATTCATAACTTTTGACTCAAAATTTTTCCTCCAAAGTGTGATATTGCCTACACAACGGTATTGAAAGCATTATGCTGCACGGCGACAGGGTCCATAAAATTTATATTTGTTGATTTTTTCAACGAACAATTGATTACACTGCTCAAAAAATAATACTAATGTTCTTCAGAAAATTTTAAAGGTTTTACGGTGTATTGAAGCTGCTGATTTCGAATCTGGCATTGACTTCGTCAGACTGGCTCTAGTTTTTGAGATAAAGTAAAAATTTAATTTCACTGGTAATACCATAAGCAGCACACATATCACTTTGGTAAGTGAACAATAATAGCGAGGCAACAATTGTCGAACCGTTTAAAAAATTTCCGGCATTCCGGGGACGTTTGCAGACATTTTCACGCATACAGAAAGATTTGACATTAATTTTTCTAAAACATATTTACCATCCAAAGGTTACGATGCCTGTACGGATGATTGAAAATTCATATGATAATTTATGAATGAAATAAAAAATACGACATGAACAGAAACATTAAACAAAGACAGATGCACAACATAAACGAGACAAAATTATCCAGAAGAAAACGTAATGATAAAAATATACACACACAACACAAAAAAGACAAAATTCTTAATTCATGACGAGAAATGTAAAATAAACAAAACATTAAATAAAGCATATAGAAGGGGAGAAAATGAAACTCCCACATACAACGTAGACGACACAAACAATATTTTTGTTTTAATTAAAAAATCTACATAATTAAAGTGGCAAAGCTAAAGTGGATAAATATTATTGCTCCTCCGGAAGCGCAAAATTAGAATCTACAATGTAGATTCTTATTTTGTTTTGATTTTATTTTTTTCTTATTATTCTACGACGCAGATTTTACATCGTCTATTGAAATTAATAATTTGAATAATGACTTTTTCGAATGCCGCGTGCGTGGATATATTCTATATTTCTAGTGGAAACGAATTATGTAATTTCGGAGCTGAATAATTAAAATGTTTACGCAAAATTCTTGTCCTAAAAGTAGGAATACGGTAAATCATGAGAGGTCTTCACTCGGATACATTCTCTTTTAAATTGCATAAACCTTTATTACGGTTTAAGGGGAATAATAATACGGAAAAGATCATTATGTGACGCAAAGGAAGGAGATTAATATTTCTAAAAATTGTAGGAGAATGAGACTGACCCCGATTCAAAATTTTGAAAACTCTTTTTTTTTTTGGATTGAAAATAAAGGCAATGAATTAGTTTTATAATCACCCCACCCCCATATAATTGCATCGTAATTTATAAATGAATAAAATCATGCATAGTACAGGTCTTTCAAAAAATTAGCGGTAACTTTCTTACTTATATAATAAAAATTATATAAAACAAAACGAAGTTTTTAGGTTATTCATGAACATGGGATTTCCATTTTAAATTGCTTTCTACATTTAAACCCAAGTATTTAATACTATTTACCTTTTGAATTGAATCGCAATTACAATGAGGTTGCAAATCACAAGACTGCGTGTGAAATTTAAGATTAAGATGTAAATTAGTTTGCATAAAATTGAATTTAACGCAATTTGTTTTCTGTAAATTTAATTTTAAATCATTAATCTAGAACAAATTCGAATTCATATCAAATATCGGTTAATATGATTCTTTAGACTGTCAAGATCATTACACGAATAGAATAATACAGAATCATCGGCATAAGTGATCATGGAACTGTAAAATTCCAAATTACATAGATCAATAATGAATATCAGAAAAAGTAGTGTCTGATGCATATTCTTGAAACAGATAATCATATGGCATGTGCAATAACAACATCCTATGCCAATTCAGAAGATAAACTTACAATCAATGGACGCCATGTATAAGTTCCGATATGTTATACTCAAAAAAAAATTTTGTTCATAATTTATGGACGCAGAATGTATCTATAATTTTAAATATTTAGTGCAATACTCATGTAAAAATTTAAGGAAGGATCTTATTATAGAAACATCCAAAAAAAACTGCAATCAAAATATATTTTTAAAAATTTTAACAAAAATACTTTTTATGTAGAAAAATTAGAAGCTTACAAAGTTTCCTCCAGCGATGACAATGATTATTTCTTAAGGCTAAATTGTTACAGCATAATCCCACTCTTCCATTTTATAAATGTAGTAACAACGATGAAATATACGGAAAAATTGTTACCGGGAGCCAAATGTGTCAAAATGGTATTATATACATTTTTTTATGAAAAAAAAAAAGCCCAAAAGCAAAAAGGAAATTTCAAAAAAGAAATAATAACAGTAATACGAAAGGTGAAAGGTTCCGGAAAAACGGAAAAGAAAAATCCCCCCTAAAAGTATGAAGATTTACAGAATAAAATGGGAATTCCATCTCGAGCAGATGTTCGAACATAGATTAAGAAAAGGTATAGAACCCCCAAAAGAAAGAAATGAATGGTTTAGGAAAGACCCCGGAAAAAAAATGGCTGCAGAAAAAGACGAAACATAATACCGGATTGAAAAATAAAAATAACGGGAAAATATGTAATCGGAAGAAAAGAAAATGAAAAAAAAAATTTATGAATGAAAGAAAGGAAAAAAAGTGCAGGAAATAGATCTTCAAAAGGAAATCGAAAATATGAAGAACAGCAGAAAGACGGCGTTTCATTTATTTTATTATTGCTGTTAGAAGATCAATAGCAGATCGGATCCTTCATTTAAAAGCAGACTGAGAGAGAGAGAGAGAAGTATATACAGGGTGTCCACTCTAGTCTGCAGAAAATCAATCGCCAGCAATTCACCGCGAAATGACAGTTCGCCACTAGGAAAATGCCTTGACAAAGTGGCATAGTGTGTGTGAGCGGATGAGCAGGTGAGTGATTAATGAAGTGAGGGTGACTCACTAGTCGAAGCATTAGTGAGTCAGCAAATGAATGCGTAAATGAGCAAGTGAAAGAGTTACAGGGGGATAGTGACCGAGCAGGTGAGTCAGTGAGTGAGCAGGAGAGAAAATGAGCGAATTATTGAATAGGTGATCAAATGAGTAATCGAGCGAGTGAGGAAGTGTTTGAGCAAGGAACAGCAAGTGAACAGATGAACAAGGAGTCAGCAAATGAAAGAGTGCGTGAGCAGGTGAAAAAATGAACGAGTGTGTCAGCAGGTGAGCACACGAACGAGTGAGTGAGCCGGTGATCAAATAGGAGAGTGAGTGAGCAAATGAACGGCTGAGTAAGTAGGTAAGGAAATGAACGGATTTGTCAGCAGGGGAGCAAATGAACGAACGTGTCAGCATGTGAGCAAATGAACGAACGTGTCAGCATGTGAGCAAATGAACGAACGTGTCAGCATGTGAGCAAATGAACGAACGTGTCAGCATGTGAGCAAATGAACGATTGATTGAGCAGGTGAGCAAACGGACGAGTGTGTGAGCAGGTGACCGAGTGAGTGAGTCACTCGTATGATTACTCTCCCACTCAATCATACGCGCACTTGATACGTCACACACTCACTCTCTACCTTATTTGCTAGCTCATTCACCATATTATTATTCACTCACTCACTCACGCATTTCACTCGCACAGTCAGCGTATGGCCCTCAAAGCTTTTTTACAGTTGCCCGTGGACGAAAAGGCTTTCATAGTTACAAAAGTTTTAGAAATGTTGAAAAAAAAACTCGAAATAATTTCAAAATCGATGAGATGAGAAATAATTTATGTATCGATGGGAAATAATTTCTGTATCGATCAGAAATAATTTCTGCACCGATGAGAAATAATTTCAGAATCGATGAGGTGAGCGATAATTTCAGAGTCCATGAGATGAGAAATAATTTCTTTATCGATGAGAAATACTATGCGGTATTTGTGAGACAATCAGGAAGATTCTTCGCCAAAATAAGAAGAAACGAAATAGGATGCTGCGTTTTAAAATGTGGAAAACTTGCTAGGTAGACTGAATGATGTTTCTAGCAAACAGAGCAGAGGCCTTCTATCTCTAGGAGGTGCTGGATAGGCCCGTGGAGCGGAGAATGAATATTTCGTTTTCAAGTTTTTACCTCATATATTTTATCTGCAGGATTACTCTCCAGTCTCAATGATAGTTGAACTATGTAAATTTTTCATATTTTAATATCCTAGGCCCATTAAAAAATTCGAAAGGCATAAACACCTACATGTAACCAATCGGTTAATTTTCACAAAGGATATCACAGGCTCAGGAAAGTTCTCCACTTGATTCTACGACAAAAATATTGAAAGTTGTACAAAATAGTGCTGCTGATTCAATCTCCGTGTGCTGTTTCTTATTCCATCACATTTCGAACAAAGCATCCACTTGAGATATCACGCAGAAGATTTCAAGAGATATTTTCCTGAAACCTGCAATTTTTATGCTATAATTTGTTTAGTTTGCTTCTCCACAAAGTAGGTACTATACTCAAGCAAGTATGGAAGTTCCAACTTGAAAACTTGATTTCTTCACCCCACATATTGTAGCAAATCATTATTAGAAACATTATGTCCGACTCGCTGCTCTCAAGTTCAGACACGAGTTCTTTGCTACGTTGATTCTTTCAGAAGATTCTTAATTTTTAGTTTTTGCATCGTTGAGAGCTTTGATTTGCGTTTGAGAAATAACTATACGGAAAACGTGAATAAAAATACCTTATTTTACAACATAGGGACTAAAAAACTAAAATTAGTTGTAGGTTTTGGTTACGTAAATAGCATGTTATTTTAAAAAGCATGCGCATATGAATGAGTGGAAATATAATAAGGTGCTTTGTTCACACTAGTATTCAATTGCATCGAGTTCAAAACACACTATTATGGTAATAAACAATGCCCACTTTGCTGAGTGATTTCATGTAAGTTCCTGAAGTAATGCAGAAGAGCCTTACGAAACGTTTTCGCGGAAAATCGGACTAAGCGGAAAGCTTTTCCATCACTGCCTCTTTCCACGTCCATTTATTAGAAGGTTTGAAACGAATTTTTCAACATTATAATTCAGACGGAACCACTCAAATGAAATTCGTGGTAAAAAGTGTGTCAAAAGTAAGGGGAAAATGTTTTAGTAAACACCTATGAAGCTTGGGGCATGGTCTAGAGAACTAACTATCTAGGACCAAGCTTCCCTGTTGTTCAGTACTGTTTTTGTTGAATCGCTAGTGAAGTCATATGGACCCTTAGAGTACCGCGGACCACTGATTGGAGGAAACCCCGTGCTTCAACGAGTTTAAAAGGAATTTCAGATACCCACATATTCAGAAGTCTTAAAAAAAAATTTTCACCCTAAACTTAATGCATAAAAATATGTCTCTTCGGGACAAATAGACTTCTAAGACTGCAGCAGGGTTAAGCGATCCCAAGCACATTTTCAAATCATTTGAACAACCCTTGGCGCACCTCCAGTTCCCTTAAGTGAGGTCCGAGGTTCGAACCCAACTATCGCCACAGTGCTAGTCGGCTGATGCTAGTTGGTTTTCTGTGGTTCCCAACTAATGCGAGCCGATATCCCTTTTAAAAAGTCTCGCAACAGAGACCAACATACCTACAAACAGTGTAAATGTAATTAAATCATAACGCATTTAACTTCTGAAACATAGATGACAACACACTACATACGCACTCAGACTGTTAGGTATACACACACACAGTTACACTTCCGGCACAGCTCACTAGGAAGTAAATCGCTCATAGATGGTGACAAACCTGAGTTGTGCTCGGTTTGAAAGAAAGAAAGAAAGTATACTTAAGTGGTTCGTGGTGCATTTGCAGATTTCTTAATTGGTTGGCATCACATTTCCAGGTCACTTGAATGGCTCAGAGCAAGTTTACAGATCACATAGGCGGCCTGCGTATTTCCAGATCATTTAAGTAACTCGAAGAGCATTTCTATATCACTTAAATCGTCCGCGTCACGTTTCTAGATCAATCAAGTGGCCAGCGGCTAATTTTCAGATCACCCGAATGGCTCGAGGCACATTTCCAGGTAATCCAAATGGCCCGCGACACGTTTACGGACCAATGTTGGGCCCGCATACTCGAAAATGTTGAGCACCCTTGGACTGTACGGTCACCCTGCTAAGTGCAGATAACAAAATGAGCCAATAAATGTTTATAATATTCTTACAAGCATTTGGTAAGAAATACATTGTATCTTGGGCTTCTTGAACAAGTCTAACACCAAACTACGGTATGTATTTGGATGTTGGATACAGGAAAACACGAGATCGGAATCGGGCTCCATGATATTTGTTTTTGTGGCCAGAAATATCTGGAAGGTCTAAGAACCTTGTTCTAAACTCTCAATATCGAGTATATTCGTATGTAAAGGTATTAGCATGGGTAGGAAGCACACCTATATTGGAGAAACAGCACAAAAGTATTTCAAAACTTTGAAATAAATAAATTTTGGCAAAAAAAATTTAGAAACTTTTGCTACCTCCAACAGCTGGACCATTGTTTGTTATATAAAAGAAAAGAAAGAAAAATCTTTCTTCTTGGTTCCCGTCGTCACTGTTCCAAAGTATGACTTATCGGCCCAGTACGGGGGGAAAAAAGGAATAAGGCTATTTATATGTTAACACAGGCTAAGAAACACACACAGATAAGGGAAGAATCGTAAGATTTCTTCAGGACTCTTTTTTTTTGATCTTGGGAAATATATTTATAGGTGTAAATCTTTCCGCGTTCACGGCTTTTCATGAATTTACAATGAAGCCGCGGGAACAAATTGGAAATTTCTTAATCTACAGGCAGAAAAACTCTTTAAAATTCACTCCATTTTCTTGTAGATGGAGGAAAGAGAATGCATGTGTGAGCTCGGATGCTTTCCTTCTTTTCCTATACATAGGGCCTAGTACATTCAACTTTTCCTATGTCTCGTGAAATGGGAATTTCAAACTGATTTCTTCAAGAATAAAAACACGGTGGGTGTGATGAGTATTACATACTATACTTGTGTAGTATACTTTGCAGTTTTTTGCTTGTTTTTGCGTTGGCCGTTTCCTGTTTTCTGAATTCCGGTCTCCAGATAGTGGGTTCGGTATAAGAAATGTACGAAAAAGAAAAATTGTTCTTGAAATTGGTCGGAATAAACAAAAGAATAAATTCCGAGCTTCTCTATCGTGAATTCTTCTATGAGTTCCTAGAACGAGATCAAAATTGCAAATTTATTCGAATTTCTCGACATGTTTTTTTCCCCCCCTATCTTATTGAACAGATCTGTTGAATGATCCATGTCTAAATTGGTTCCGTGCTCTATCTTTTTTCAATATTAAGTAAATTCTTTCTTCTATTCAAAAACACACGTTCCAAAGTACAATTTTTTTTTTCATTTGCATCTAGATAGGACTATGCACAAGTATTTTTGAGATTTATTTTGGGCTGGAATACACTTTTTCCATGTAAATTGATCTATAATACAGTTTATGATGTTCATGACGTTAAATTCAATTCGTCGATAAAATGTTGTTTTTCTTGGAACTGATATGAAAAATTTTACACGCATATACAGTATATAAATACAATAAAATTCGTAGGAAAAAATTGTTTAGAATTTTAATTTTATGAAACTGAAGAAATACTGCTGCAAGCTACTCAAAAACAAAGGTTTTTGTGAATTATAAAGGTAAAAAAATGGGACTCCCCCACCTTAAAAAACCAGCTCTAATACAACGTTGTCGTGTGGACCGATTACAAAAACCTTCGTATGGATAGCGGAGAGTGACATCATCCTAAGATGAGTCACCATCTGCTGGTAGTGTCAGCAATTGTGAGCTTTGGCCTGAGCTAGGTCCGACCGTCCATGTACGGTCCCGTACATTGCACCCGAGCTCCCAGGAAAGATTGAAATATTCGTTATTTTTGTAGGTCTAGCAGTCTAGAGCTTTCACCCGTAAAATGAAAGGACATGAGTTCGATTCAGGCTTTCACCCGAAAAATGGAAGGACGTGGGTTCGATTCCCCCATCAAGGGCAGAGAGAGAGAGAGAGAGTTGTATTTCATCTCTTTCCTAAATATATTTTCGCATCAGCCAACTGTTAAAGAACTTCATCTGTACTGTATATATCGTAAACTTATACATTGCAGTTTTTATTTTGCTTTGGCCGTTTCCTGTTTTCTGAATTCTAGTCTCCAGATAGTGGTCTTGTATAAGAAATGTACAAATAAAGGAAAATTGCTCTTGGGATATTTTGGAATAAACAAGAGAATAAATTCCGAGCTTCTCTATCGTGAGTTCTTCTATGAGTTCCTGAAACGGGAACAAAATTGAAAATTTATTCGAATTTCTTATTGAACAGATCTGTTGAATGATCCACGTCTAAATTGGTTTCGTGCTCTATCTTTTTCAATATTAGGTAAGTTCTCTCTTTCTTTTATGCAAAACATACGTTCCAATGTGCAATTTTCTCCCCTGTTATTTGCATCTGGAACATGAAGATGTACATGAAGATTTTTTTTGGGGCAAAAATACAAAATGTATTTTTCCCATACAGTAAATTGATCTATATTAGAGTTTATGATGCAGTCGAAATCAATTTATCTGTAAAATGCTCTTTTTTCTCGGAACGGATATGAAAAATTTTATGCATAACAAAAACATAACAGGAAAACTTTGTTGAAATTTATTTGACGTAACTGCAAAGATACTACTACTACTTAACCGGACATGCACCTCGTACACATCCCTCAATGGAATTTCTAACGAGTTTTGGTACATGCCGGAATGTAAGTGTTGTGAACCTAACGTGATCTTTGTTTCTGTGTAATGCTTGTTATAAGAAGCGCTGCCATCAATTTTTCTATGAATGAAGTGTTATGGTTGAATAATCGTACCGTTGTAAGCCTGTTGCTCTCTGTGGCGAGGCCTTTTTAACAGGCACATTGGCTCTCATTCGCGCAACTGCAGAAATACTACTGTAAACTACTCATATACTGTGTGCTCAAAGAAATGTTTTGTGGATTATAAAGGAAAATATTATAACATTTTTTTTATAAAAACCCGGCTGCGATTTTATGAACTGATTGTCGTTTGGGATATTCGCATAAAGTTAGTGGACAATGATTATGTGTTACCATTGGAAGAGAAGGATTATCGATGATGTTTAAAATAAGGGTAATAATGGTAAAATTAGGATAGAGGGTGTCTAACCTCCAGGACAGTGCGGGCCACTGCATTGGTTTGAAAATGTGTCATAGGCTCAATAAACTGGAACAGAGTCGTGGGTCACTTAAATGATCTGCAAACGTGCAGCGAACCACTTGATCTGTTAATATGCCTATAGTACTTTAAGCGATCTGGAAATATGCAGCGAGCCACTTAAGTTCTCTGGGATTGTGCCGCGAGTCCCTCGTGTGATCTGTAAATATTCCTACCGGTCATTTAAGTATGTGCGGTAGGTCATGTATGTGATCTGGAACTGTGCCGGAAATCACTTAATTGGTCTGTAAATGTGCCGAGGGTCATTCAAGTGATCTGAAAATATGCAGCGGGGTGCTAAAGTGATGTGGAACTGCCCCGCCAATTACTCAATTTGATCTGGAATAGCGTCGAAGGTCACTTAAGTGACCTGGAAATGTGCCATGGGTCACTCAAGGGATTTCAGAGTGCATTGCGAGCCGCTTAAGTGTTGAAACTGCACCACCCGTTACTCTCAAGTGATATTTAAATGTACCGCGGGCTACTTGAGGGATGATGAACTGCACCGCGTGTCACTTGAATGATCCGTTTATTCGTCGTTTAGTTCATTTTTGCTGAATTAAATTTTTGCTCGATAGCCACTTCAGATGACTTCGATGGCCCACATTTGGCCCGCTGGCCTCGAGGTCCAAAACGTATAAAATAAGACAATACATGGTGATCCAAAAGTCAGTTAACTCGGTCTTTTTTTTATCTTAATATCTGCAGTTGCAAGGAACAACCGCGAGCCGTATATCGCAAACAATTCGTAATAACGCCCTTGTTTCAGACATTATCGATAATTCTTATCTTTATTGAAATCGGTAAAAGAATTACAAAACAGACGGCACTTCATCTCTGATAGCAAAACTTAGAATCATCGTTACAATGCGTCTGTAAGCAGAGACTAATTGATATGTTAATTATAGACAAACATTCTGTTTAGCGCCGGCTGTTGGCGTTTTTGTCATGTCATTGTCTTTTTTTAAGGTTTTAAGAAGAAAACCCAATGTCGTTCGCAGCACGTGGAACACTTTTTATCAGTCTACTTACATTGTTCCGGGATTATTGAAGCTTCTAATGTTAACTACATTTGGATCACCAAGTGTATTTATTATGGTTGAGTGCGTGCTCATGATATTTCACAAATAGTATCCGAAAAGAATTAAAATTTGACGGTTGATTTTGAAATTAAATAAAATTGGGGAAACGGATCAGCACGTTGTTTTAGCATGTGGAAAAGTTCAAAGATTGAGCCATTCGATCATCGGTATCTCAATGTATTGTTCTTCAAATATTACAGGTGAGTTAATTTTAACAAAATTGGGAGATGCAGAGAAATTTCTATTTTTTTTTTCTGTCCCACTTTTAACATGTTTTACTAGGGGACACGTGACGCGTCCAAACGAAAGTTTCTTAATACTGTATATTTTCTTGCTAAAAATGATTTAATGACGTTTCAGTATGAATATAATAACAATTTCAGGTCTGGTCTCTTAGTTTAAAAAAAAGTGTTTTTCAGCAAGAGATTGGCGTCTTATTTAGACACCAAGAAGCGCCAAAATGTAACGGCGATTTTTTTTTTTTTTTTTGGTCATTTTTGTCCCCTGCCTCTGAAATTTCATTGAAAAGCATCATTTTTTTCATTATGCTCTACATATAGCATACATCCATTATAGGTTCCATAAAAATAGCAACGTGGGAGTGCGTCTGGTTTTTCCTGAAAGCATATATCAATGATTTGTAGCATGTATTTTGTACTATGGGAAACCTAATGAATAAAAAATATATAAACCTATTTTTATTGCATAAATTTGCATTATTTTCATTGCACTTTTTGATTATTTTCATTGCAATTTTTGATTATTTTCATTGCACTTTTTGATTATTTTCATTGCACTTTTTGATTATTTTTATTGCACTTTTTGATTATTTTCATTGCACTTTTTGATTATTTTCATTGCACTTTTTGATTATTTTCATTGCACTTTTTGATTATTTTCATTGCACTTTTTGATTATTTTCATTGCACTTTTTGATTATTTTCATTGCACTTTTTGATTATTTTCATTGCACTTTATCATTATTTTCATTGCACTTTTTGATTATTTTCATTGCACTTTTTCATTATTTTCATCGCACTTTTTCATTATTTTCATTGCACTTTATAAAAAGTCTTTACAAAGCATAATATGCATATGTGCTTCCGATGTTATTTATTTTATCGATCCCAAAATTTTGATTATACATTTACTATCTCATTATCAACTTTGATTTATATCCAAATGAGATAAGAATCCTCATTGTTATTACTCATGAAAATAAGAACTCATTCACGATTGTCTCAAAGAATAAAAGTCACTTTTTATCCATCACATCAAGTATTTTATCATACTTAGTAGACTGAATTTAAATGAATGTAGAGAGGAGGAGGGGGGGGGCTTTTTTTCACTTTCAGACATACTTTCAAAGGAAATGTACTCTCATCATCGATTTCTTGAGAATTCCTCCTCAAAAATCCAAATTTCTTTCCATTTTCCTGAGGCTGTAAAAGATGGAAATGGTCATATAACGCGTGCCTTGAAGGTATACGACGAACATAACCAATTTACGTATGAACTCAAAAAAAAATGATATTATAACGAAATAGAAGTTCACGTTACCCTGGAATTCTGATTTTCGCTAGTTACGATATTTTGGATGAAGTACGGCAAACATCGCCAATTTTTGTAATCGGAATGCAATTTAACCGAGGCTAATTCCGTTATAACGGTTATCAAAAGGAAAGCTAAAAGTATATCGTTAACTTTACTTAAACGGAATGTTTATTTTACTGTGATTTAAACCAGTGTTTCCTTCAAAAACTTTCTACTTGCGGATCGGTGAAATTGAGGAGGCTAGCTCCCTAACCACTCTCCCTAACCCTAGTTAGTGAGCTAGCTTCTCACTGTGCCGGTCTGGGTTCGAATCCCGGTTCGGGCATGGATGTTTACTAACACTAACCACTGACAAATTCCCTGGACGGATCATGTTGATCCCTTGGGAATACGTAAGGATTCGAACCCAGTTTTACATTTAAAAAAAAAAAGTGAAAAATTTCGAGGACTACTGTAAATGATAATTATTTCTTCGCTCGAGTGGCGCAGTGGTAAGATGCTCGTCTTCCAATATGAAGGTCCATGGGTTCGAATCTGGGTATAGGACGTCAGAATCAAGTTCTTTACCAAGCCTGGGGTGACCACCGGTGGATGGAGTTTTCATATATCACCCAACTTCACGGGCTGGAAATTGCCGTATGGCGATATATGACTGGAGTTGGTGTACCGTAAAGTAGTATAAATGAGAAAATTAATTTCTGAACCAAGAGAGCAAACAACTGTTTGAAGTTTTCTCAACTTAAACTGTTTTATCGCGCAAGAAACATCGTTGAACCCTGCTGCGACCTATCGAGTAAAAGCAAAACAATGCATTGTAATTCCTCAAGTGAAATTTGTTGTTCGTTTTAAACCGGTGTGCGGCATGAAGATAAATAGAGTACACGGTAAAATATCATATATATATATGTGTGTATATTTTTTTTTATGCTATATATTTGTGTAAACTTTTTGCGCCAAATAATAGTTCCTCGTTGGTGAAATTCAAATTTATTTCACCAGCACATGTTACACAATTGCTAACAGTTTTATGAATATATGCATGCATGGATGTATAATATGGTATAGTATGATCTGACGAGGTCCCTCACCCTCGAGTGAAAAAAAAAAACAATGGCACAATAGCGTGATACATTAACTAAAAATGTGTATTGTGATCTCGATCTCTCTCTCACGCACACTGGGTGCAAGAAAATTTAAATTATTGTAGAAAATGTTAGTTCTGGAGGGGGGGGGGCTGGAATCAGATGAGTTGGTTTTCTGTGGCTCCCAACTTCGAGACGCGAATGCGGGCAGATTTCTAAGTTAAAAAGTTTCGCCGTAAAGAGCAACATTCCTTTAACGGTGCAAATAGACAGTAATTAGGATTCACTCACAATTTGAAACCTACATGACCACACTGAATAATCAGACATTACACTATGTACGCACTTAAACTAGGGTGACCAACCGTCCTCCTGTAGGAGGATATATCCTCTGTTTTTGAGGTCATTTCGAGCGCCCTGCTACGCTTTGGAAAATTCGCCCATTTGTCCTCCTTTTCAAGTTTCCGGGGCATTATTTTTTCTTCTTTTCGAAGAGGCATGGTTGCAACTTTAACAATACTCAAAGTATGTTCAAAAAATTATTCTGTACCAGTTTTGGGAGTGAAAATTCAGTGCGTCACAAAATTAAGAAAAATAAATAAAAATATCTATACGGTCCCCCGTCCTCCAATTTCCAATTATAAAGTTATTGCTCTGGCTTTTCTAAGTCCAACAAAAGATATCTTATGTTTTATCTGCAATATTCGCGGAGATAATCCGAAAAGATGGGAGAAGGACAGCATAAATGAGGGAAAGGAGCGTTGACCGTTAGTTTTTGCTGTTCTTTCCTATATTTTGCCGATTTTTGAATTCGAATATCTCAGCGAACATTGCAGTTAAAAAATATGTAACTATTTCTTCTTGTTTGCCTCAGGAGACACAGGACAACTACTTTCTCGTTGAAAGTTAGAGGACAGAGGAGGCCGTATAAAAATTTAGGTTCTTCTTCATTTTGCGACACACTGTATTCTCACTGCGAAGACTGGCGCAGGCTTATTTTTAAACGACTTGTGAGCAGTTTTTAAATTCGAATCATACTTCTATGACTGACGGTTGTTGAGATAAAGTGCTCAAAAACACTTACAGGACACACTGTATACACCGTACTGGTAATAATATTAGGGGATAACAAATGCAGCGACTCAACAACAGGTAGACGTATTTTTGTTGCGTTTCCATGATGACTCAATACTTTCTCTAGGAGAAATATACTCTCCTGACTGTTTTTCTTTTTTCAGTATCCTCTTCGATGCTGATTGGATTGACAATGAAACAAAAATAAATTCCTGAAAGTGGATGAACGGGATAAGATCTTATCCAGAGAAATGAATCCGATTTCTGTTCTTGAGAGAGAGAGATGCCAATAATAATAATAATAGCAAGAAAAAATAAAATAGTTTTGTAGAGATAGAGAGGCTAAGCCAATAGATGAATGTATCTATCCCACCGTGAAATCTTTCTTAGAGATGAGCAAATAGGAGAATAAAAAGATAATTTTTTCTCTCTTTCTCTCGAGATACAACGCTCTTTTTTTTAGTATGTTTCCTCTCAATGTAAGTCCAAAAATAATTAGAGAATATTTTTTGTCTCGTGCATTATATCATAAAATATAACATGTTTGACACTTGGCTGTGAAAATATTTCAGAGTTCAAGAAGTTTTTTGATTGTTATGTTGTTATTAATATTGCATGATTGCTAATTAGATTAGGGGGGGGGGCTGGCAAATTCTCCAAAAAAAAAACCCCATTTTCTCCAGTTTTCAATTTTTAAATACTATGTTTTTTTTTTTTTCATCTAACGGTGCCCAAGTTTTTGTTCTCTATTGTGATAGAAATATTTTTAAAATACTTTGATATAAACTGCTGTCAGGCATTACAATTTTTACTCATATTGTCGTATTCATGTTACTCACCGAATAAGGTACTAAGCGAGATGGCACGGGTGATCCCTAATTGTATATATTCTCTCACACAATATTTCTATTTTGTGTATTTTTATCAAATCCACCGGAGCGAGTGAACTCAACGCAATAAAACTGATGCTGACTTGTAGTGCGCAAGTTTTCAATCCCATTTTCTCACCAATAGGGTAAAGCGAGATCAACCAATAAGGTGTCAAGCGAGATAAACCATCAAAGGTGTCAAGTGAGATCAACCAATAAGGTGTCAAGCGATATCAACCAATAAGGTGTCAATCTATCAACCAATAAGGTGTCAAGCGAGATCAAACAATAAGGTGTCAAGCGAGATCAAACAATAAGATGTCAAGCGAGATAAACCAATAAGGTGTTAAGCGAGATAAACCATCAAAGGTGTCAAGCGAGATCAACCAATAAGGTGTCAAGCGAGATCAAACAATAAGTTGTCAAGCGAGATCAACCAATAAGGTGTCAAGTGAGATCAAACAATAAGGTGTTAAGTGAGATGACTCGCGCTCTGATGGATATATATTTCACATAAGATTCTGATTTCGTGTTTTTTTGTATTCTGTGTATATAATATGGCAATTGTAAGATAACAGATGAGATAGCATGGGGGCCCTCAATTGCTTTTAAAATATACTTCCATCCTAGTATATGTACATTCATCCGTCTTAACGAAACCCCATCTCGTCTGTAATCACCACAAAATTTGTTAATCGGGACAGTACGCAATTGTCCGATGGAAAATATGTTGTAAAAATTTTGAGTGTTATTATAATAATTTTTTTGTTTGACACAAAATAACTATTCCCTTGACAAAATAAAGTGTTTTGGACTCTGCCACGAAGCTGGGCTGGAAGAGATCTCGGCAACGGGATAAGTCCAGTGGCAAAGTTCTGGTGTTCATTGTCAGGCATTACACGCGCTAATGTTTTTTCACTAAAAAGTGCTTCTTTCTCCAAACCAAGTTTTTTTTGTCAGATAAGGAACATTTTTACGAACACTCTCAATCAAATGTCTTGAAACTTTGTGTGCGTCTCAACACTATGTTGTTACATACTTTAACACGAGGACTTTTTATTAAAATTATCTGAACAAATTTTATGCCACAAAATATGCGTAAATTTTGATGATTTTTGAAAAAAATTCCTTTTTTCTAAAGTTAAAATTCAAGAAAAAATTATTTATCTTTTACCAATTATTTACCAACAATTAAAATCCTAAAAGCTCGTGTTAAAGTATATGTAACACTGTAACGAATCTATTTTCCCAGTATGGATATTTTTACTAACTCTCTGTGGCCTTACAGCACCTAATGCGTTTTGTTTGTTTATACGTTGTTAAAAGAAGTTGAGAAGAGAAAATCTATCTTCCAGGAGAAGAGAACGTGAGTTGGAATGTGGCTTCCGTTCTGTATGGTTGTCTGTTTTGAGTGTGCTTCAAAATAAAGTCTTCTTCGTTAAGCTCCGTAGTTTCGTGTATCAATTGGACATCCCTCCAATATCAAGTGATTGGGGATATTCCGCCACCTCACGGAAAAGAGACGCACCTTCAACGCGACGTCCCCCTTATAAAACTGGCGCCCAACGTCGTGGCTCGAACTCAAGGCAGTACGAAACGGACATTCGAAATCAACTGTGAGGTTCCTGATAGCTCCTAAAATCGAAATGGCGTACTTGGCCAAAGGTAAGAAACGTGATTTGATCCTACTCGCTCTAGAATTAGGAGAGGAAGTTCCGAATGATTCTCGTGTAGTAGATCTGAAGCACATAATAACAAAGTCCTCCGGTTATGAGGAAGAATTCGTGAAAGTCCTGCTGGCTACTATTATCGGAGAAAGAGAGGGAGAAGAAGAACGAGCTAGAATAGCTGAGGAAAGAGCTAGAATAGCCGAAGAAAGAGAGAGAGAGGAAAATCGCTCTAGAATCACCGAAGAAAAGGAACGAGCCAGAATAGCCGAAGAAAGAGAGAAAGAACGAATCGCACTAGAACGTTCGTTTGAACTTGAAAAGATGCGGTTGCAGCTTGAGTTTCAACGACTCTCGCAACCGGCAGAAGAGTCATCCGTCGCTCTCATCGATCAGCCCAAGTTCGACGTGAAGAGGTTGATCCCGAATTTCAATCCGAATGAAGATGATATGTCGCTATTCCTAAAGTTGTTTGAAAGACAGCTAAAATTCTTGAAAGTGGAGAAGGTGAACTGGGTTGCGTATCTGCTGGGAGTTTTGCCGAATGAAGTTGCTAAGCTCATTGCTCGAGAACCTGAAGATAAGGCCCATGATTACGACCACATCCGGGAGGTTCTCTTACGCCGTTTCAAGCTGAGTGCGGAAAGGTTCCGGCAGCTCTTCTCTACGCACAGAAAATCCCCTGGAAGTACCTGGAAGGACTATCACTTTGAGATCCAAAGTTATTTCGAAGGCTGGCTGTCCGAACTGAACATCAGCAACTTTGACGAGCTGAAAGATCTGATGATTTCGGATCAGATGAAGAAGAGGATCCCACCTGAAGTTAAAGAACATTTTCTGGATGTTTGGAGTGAGTGGACTACCCCTGATGAAATCGTGGAGAAGCTTGATGCTTATGATAACCTTCGAAACAAAAAGAGCGAAATCCAATATGAGAGGAAGAGGTTGCAGTCAAAGCAACATGAACCCCTCAGGTCCCCAGTGCGACAAAGAGACTTTCATTCTAATCAACGTGCGAATCCGGAATCGGAAGATGCAGGACGTCATCCTGTCTTAAGATGTTATGGTTGTAGGGAACATGGTGTTACCAAGTCCCGATGCCGAACGTGTAATCCTCCAACGGATAGACCAGGACCCAGTGTCAACGCTTTGGACTTATACAGTTTATCATCCCATCCTAATATGGAATCGAAAGATGCCAGTAGCAGTCATATCCTGAGATGTTACGGATGCGGAGAACCTGGTGTCGTCAAGTCCCGATGTCGAACGTGTAATCCTGCTACGAACACCCCAGAAGTTGGTGTCGACGCCTTGGCCTTTTACAGTTTCTCAACTGAGAGACGTCAAAGAAATGCTATTGAAGTCATGATCTGTCATAAGCGTGGAGCAGTGTGTGCTGACACGGGTGCCACACATTCAGTGGCAGGGGAGAAGCTATACCATCTCCTACAAGAACATGGCTTGCCCTTTTCCCGCAAGACTATCGTTATGAGACTAGCCGATGGATATGCTCGTAGAGCCGAAGTCCTAACAACGACTGTGGACATCAACGTCCAAGGTAAAATGGTTCCCACCGAGATGATGGTGCTACCACAGGCCAGAGAAAACCGAACCCTTCTCGGTACCGACTTTCTCAGTGATGCTGGAATTGTCCTGGATGTTCAGCAAGGAAAGTGGTACTTCTCTGAAGCTCCTGAGAAGCGACATCCGTTCGTCGAAGGCCCATCTGAAACCAGTGCCCTCCTGGCACTACCTGCTGAGTCACAATCGTGTCGACTTCGTGAAGATAAAGGTTCCCACCATACTTCTCAGCAACGAGAACTTGATTCATCCCCGGCGGAGTTCAAGCGATGCTTCAAGCCAGGGGGAGGCCCGATACCTTTCATCGAGAAGCGAGAACTTTATTCCTTCTTAGAAGAACCCCATAGATGCTCCAAGTTAGGGGGAGGAAGACCTTTTCTCAAGCACCAGATCAAAAAGAGTGGGGATGACAGGGTATACCGCTGTAAAGGTGGCCCTGGAAAAGGTTATGAAAAATGTCGGGTTTCAAATTCTCGCTCGACCTCGCGAGGAAGGCATGCTTGCTATAACTGCGGTCGACGTGGACACGTTTCCCGAAGATGTTGGGATCCGATAGTGTGCTACCAGTGTAAAAATCGTGGTCATATTGCCAGTAACTGTCCAGGCAGCCACGCTGATAAGCTATCCAGCCCAATTGGTAAGGGAGCCGAGCAGTGTGAGCTGTTGAACTTCATTGTAGTGGAGAAGAGTTCACGGACTCTCCGCGAGTCCCAAAGTGGGAATGATGTTTTGGATAAGATCATTGAAAACGTTGAATCTACTCAGGAAGCTGAAGATTTCCTGAACGGGAGGAAACAAGAACTCGTCTTGAATCCCTTAACGCAGTACCGATTCCAAGGGGAGTTGACTCCATTACGAGATGCTGAGACCACAACCGTGGTTACCCGGACCACAAGAGAGTGGCGTCCTTCAAAAGTGCATCCGGACCCTAGTCGACGTCCCAAGAACCGGTGTGACTCGAAAACTGAACTTCGACCAGAGACAAGAGTGTCAGCAGTTGCCCGGAGCTTCCCGTTCTGTTCGTCGGAAACTACTCCCAAAGGAAAGATGGATGTTACTGGCTCCTCGCCGAGACGTCGTCGGAGCCAGAGGGGGAGATTGTAACGAATCTATTTTCCCAGTATGGATATTTTTACTAACTCTCTGTGGCCTTACAGCACCTAATGCGTTTTGTTTGTTTATACGTTGTTAAAAGAAGTTGAGAAGAGAAAATCTATCTTCCAGGAGAAGAGAACGTGAGTTGGAATGTGGCTTCCGTTCTGTATGGTTGTCTGTTTTGAGTGTGCTTCAAAATAAAGTCTTCTTCGTTAAGCTCCGTAGTTTCGTGTATCAATTGGACATCCCTCCAATATCAAGTGATTGGGGATATTCCGCCACCTCACGGAAAAGAGACGCACCTTCAACGCGACGTCCCCCTTATAAAACTATATATAGTGTTGAGAGACAAGCAAAGTTTCAAGACATTTGAGAACGAGTGGTGTTCGAAAAAACTTTCCTTATCTAACAAAAAACTTGAGAAAAAACTTTTCAGTGAAAAATATTAGCATGTGTAATGTCTGCCAACACACACATTTTATTTTTAGCACAGGTAGAACAAAAACTTGAACACAGTCAGACGCAGAAAATTTAACAGTATTGAAAAATTGATAAAAATTTGTTTTTTTTTGGAAAATTTGCATGCACCAACTCCCTTAAAAAAGGGACGAGAGTCCCTCTGTCGGTAAAATATCCATACCAGTTAAAATATGGTAAGATGATTAGGGTTATTTGTGAGAGGTCACATTTTGGTGTGAGCGTTATCTTGCAGAAATACAAGACCCTCAGTCAACGAGCAAAATCACAACATCCACATAGATCGTTCTTAAAGGCGCCATACAGGCGTAACAACAGTACGCATCACTATGGGCGGTATTCACCGACGTGGTTTAAACTATAGTCACGATTCTTTGCTAAGAGATCGACACGGATTGGTTAAATTCAGGTTTTTAACCAATCTATGTTGATCTCTTATTGAAAAAATTGTGACTACAGTTTAAATCATGTCGGTGAATACGACCCTATGGAAGGGTCGCTTGCAGTGAAAGTTGTTGCAGCACCTGAAAAAATATACAGAGCGCATAGGTAACAGGGCGTATGGCATTTTACTGGCTAACCGTTGATCCTAGATGTATACTGACAATTAGAAAAAGTATCCAAATTACGTGTGGTACTCAGGGATGTCATTCGTCTTGAGAGGGGTTGTATAGTTATTAAAATAAAATTAAAAAAACACTTTTTATATAGTTTCTCAAACGAGGGTAAAACAGTTTGCCCGCATTAAATCCTGTTTTCCCCCCAATATTTTCCTCCGTTTTTCGAATTCAAATGTCTCGGGGAATATTGCGCTTAGAAAGTGGATTTTTTTAGTTGGCATCAGGAGAGACAGGGCAACAACTTTCTCATTGGGTTTTTGGGAACACGGGAAAGGAATAAAAAGTTAACTTTTTATTTTAATAACTATAAAACCCCTTGCAAACATGAATGGCATAGCATTACTTACTACTTCACGAAACCGCAGCTCTCGCCATATCGCAATTTACTGTCATGAGTGAGTGGGGTTGGAAATGAATGCGACATCTATCGGCGGTCGCCTCTAGCTCGTTAGGGAAAATATCTATGTTCTTCGTCGGGTTTGAACCCAGGATACACGGCGGTGGTAGAAGGAGCATCTTACCACCATGTCATTCGGGCGCTATCATTCCACTGTTCATCTGAACATACCCTTAGAAAAACTATGATTTTAGTTATTTATGAACCCCCCCCCCTCCAAGGAATTGTCGAAGACACCTAAGCACGTGACACCTGCATGTCTGTGAAGCATTTACTCACAGGCTGCCGCCTGTCAAAAACAACGTATTGCAGGACTCAATCCTTGGACGTAAATGCTAGCTATCTATTTTTTCCGTCAATGATGTCTCCGACGTGAAATACTCATTCAAGGCTTAGACATTTGTTGACGACACAGAATTATTATTTAGGGGTCATTCAACATTCAGTTAATATTTTGGGGTCATATTACGTCAGTATAATAGATTACGTCAGTAATCTATTACGTCAGTTATCGTCATATATTAACGTCAGTTATCGTCATATCGTCAGTTATTAATCATATTACGTCAGTAGTATCGATGGGGGAGAAGGTTTCCGATTTGCTGACTTACGATGACAGGGGGGGGGGGTTTGGATGATGCTTACGTCATCAGCTACCCTTTATAAAGATATGAAATATTCTTAATGTCATCTTATTTGGTGCCCCAAAAATTATTGGGCACCTGAACTAACATTCTACCTATTGATAAGTCCCCTACAGAGCCACTTTAATGACCTCTAAATGTTTCATTCCAGTGCTCTGAAAACGTTTCCGGGCTGCTTAAGTGGTTTGGAACTGTGCCACGCATCACTGAAGTGATCCGTAATTATGCCGTGGATCACTTAAGTAATCTGGGAATATTCCGCGGGTAAAACGTGAGTGTTATGTAGAACCTCACTGGGGGTCGCTTTAGTGCTCTAAAACTGTGCCACGTATCACTCAAGGGATTTCTAAATGCTCCACGGATCGTTTAAGTGTTTTGTAGCTGTGTTGCGGGTTACTTAGGTGATCTTTGAGGCCTACTTCAGAGATCTGAAAATGTGCCACGAGTCACTTAAATGCTCTAGCATTGTGCCACCGGTCATTTCAGCGATTTGTAAATGTGCCGCTCAGTTCATTGTTACAAAATTAGGTTTTAGGGGGCAACCCACTGGTTTTAATATTAATTTTCAGAGCCACATTTGGTCACATCTGGGAACGTTCCGCGGGAAACTTGAGTGATGTAGAACTCCAGCGGAGGCCGCATAAAGGCTCTAAAATATTGTCACATGTCACTCAAGGGATCTATAACTGTGCCATGGATCTTTCAAGTGTTCCGGAACTGGTAGCGGGTTACTTAAGTGATCTTTGAATGTGCCACGAGCCTACTTTAATGATCTGAAAATGTGCCACTGGCCACTTTTAAATTTACACTAGAGAGAGCAGACTCTCTAGCCAAAGCTGCAATCAACTGTGACAATAAACTTGATAACCCTTTCCCACTAACGCTCCTGAAGCGACAACTTAAACAAGCAACCCTCCAGAAATGGCAGCAAATTTGGGACCAAGGAACAACAGCTAGGAAAGTGCACGAAATTGTCCCTCGAGTCACATACAACACACTAAACTGGAATAGGGAGGTGACTATCTTCATAACAGGACACGGCCCATTCCCTATATATCTACACGAACGGAAACGCCGCCGAACAGACAAATGTGCCTGCGGTATGGTGGGTACTCCTGTTCACTATGCAACAGAGTGCAAATTTACAAAACATCTACACATGTACAAATATTCCGAAAACAATAGAAAACAATGGTTCACTCAAATAATCAAAAGCAAAAACACAGCAGCAAGGATTACAAGCCTTGTCAGATATATACACGCCAACGAAAAACAAGAAATCTGTCCACCAGATTTATAAAATAATGTTTTAAATATTACAAAAATAAGTGGGAGAAAAAACAGAAATGGATAAAAACAACAACAAAAATCATATCCACATGACTGCCACTACTAATAGATGATATAGCATGTACTAACGGGACCCGAACAAGAATTTTTATGACATTCCCGTTACAATGATGTAAATGTGATAACCACAAGTGTCCTTCATGCCGCTATTCTAGCTACGGTGCTAGGCGGGACGACACGAATGGTTTCATAATAACCATTACACATGTAGGTAGTTTATATTACATATATATTAATTTTTTTTTTATATATAAATATAATCAGCCAGATCGAGTCAACCAAGACCGAAGCTGATCCTTAGCTAAGGCTCTCTCCAGACAATCCCCCATTTAAATCAAGCCCACATTGCTCACCAAAATACGTTTAGGGCGAGACGACTCGACCTGGCAGTTATATATATATGTATATAAATGTGTGTATTTCTCTTTCCTCCATTCAATTTGTTCATGCATTTCATGTCCACAACACACGTGCGTACTCATATTGTCGGATTCATGTTGCTCACCGAATAAGGTGCTAAGCGAGATGCCACGGGTGCTCCCTAATTGTATATATTCCCCCACACAATACTTCTATTTTGTATATTTTCATTAAATCCACCGGAGCGAGTGAACTCATCCCAATAAAACTGATGCTGGCTTCTAGTCGCAAGTTATCAAACCCATTTGCTCACCAATAAGGTGTTAAGCGAGATGACTCGCTCCGACATATATATTATTTCACAATAAGATTCTCATTTCTCTTTCTTTTTGTATCCTGTGTATATAATATGGCAAGTGTAAGATAACAGATGAGATGGCATGGGGGGGGGGGGGGCGCTCAATTGCTTTTAAAACATACCTCCATCCTAATATGCGTACATTCACCTTAACTAAACCCCGAAACTTCTCCAACTCCTAATCCCATCTCGTCTGTAATCACCACAAAATTTGTTAATCGCGACAATTGTCCGAGGAAAATATGTTGTAAAAAAGTTTTGTATGTTTTTTTTTTTTTTTTTTGACACTAAATAAAGTGTTCCAGACTCTGCCACGAAGCTGGGCTGGAAGAGATCTCGGCAACGGGATAAGTCCAGTGGCAAAGTTCTGGCGTTCATTCATTCATTCGGCCACTTTTAAATGCTCTGCAATTGTGCCACGGGTCATTTAAGCTATCTGTAAATGTGACGCTTAATTCATTTTTACGAAATTGGGTTTGAGGGAGCAAGCCACATCACATAACTTTCACGGCCACATTTGGTCCGCGGGTCAAGGGTTTACCATATATGGCTTAAAGGGTGGGTTTCAATGAATTTCTTAAAGATAAATTTTGAGTTCTTACCTTTCAAATTACATTGAAATTAACAGAAATAGACTATAATTACATATAAAGGTATTTTCTTCCGAAATTTTAATTTTTATAAGAAATATTTTTACGTTAAAAAATGTATATTTTTTCGTCTGTGGGAGTTACACGAGGCCCCCCCCCCCATGGCCCTTTCTCGCATACGTTTCTGACCCCACTGATATATGTGTTAGGAGGTAGGGGCCAGTGCTGACGAGGGGAGTCAAAAATGGTTGAAAAGTTGCGTACGTAATACTTGAACGGCCCCTTAAGCATTTCGACAGTTCACTTCCAAGAAATACGTCGCCTCAGTCATACAAAGTCATAACTTGATACCGGCTAAAACATGCAATGTACAGGGTGGGCAAAAAGTCCGTAGAAACTTTAAAAATGCATAAAAACCGGAAAAATAACCGGAATTAAAAACGGTTTACAAACCGTGTTTAAATGGAATTTGACGGAGGGGGGGGGGGAAACGGAAAAACAGCCAGATAGGTGACGCTGGTACAAGTTTTGAAATCCCGGGTGTATCGATCCGGTCCATCCCATCTGTCCGAACTGAATGATGCGATCCATCGAGAGGTGTCATGTATAACATCCGGACCTGCTGCCCTCTGACGTTGCTGGATTTGTGACTCGCCTGCAATGTGTTATTACCTGTGCTGGTGGTCATGTGTAACACATACTGCTGTAATACAACGATTTGGAGGCATTCTGTTCATTATTTGCGTATCTTTTCTTTGACTTGTTTACGTCAGCGCCACCTATCGGCTACTTGAGTAACTTTTTTTCATGTCTTAAAGAAATTCTATGATAACAAGAATAAAACATAACAAATAAACGAATTTTGTTATTTGTAGGAAATTTGTATAATTTTCTTTGCTTTAGCCTTTATCAATAGTTAGGATTTTGAAACAACTTTTCTGTCAATAAAATTAAAATAGTGTGGTTAGGGCTATAACCACTGGTGAAAATCCAGGCTGACTCATCATCCTCCATTAATGAGCAATGCGACGTCTCTACGCTTTTTTTAACGGTTAAACGTCACTTTAAGTAGAAACGTCACTTAAGTAGACGCGCCCTCTTCACCTTAGCTAGGACCACACTCGAGTCCAGCCTGGACAAATACGTTTCAATGTTGGTCATGGTCGAGTAGTATGGAACTTTCAGCCTCCATTCCAAGGAGCCGCCTTAAAGAGTCTCCCCAGTCTGTTTGGCCACACATTGGTAGAAGATGGCCAGCTGTCACAATATAGATAGTGGTGTGAAGGTAAGCATTCGCCAACGGAACATTTGGCCAAGTTTGGCCAGTGTGTATCTAGCCTATGCCACTGATGCTTCGTTGCTGCCGTGGTAGGAAAACATAGCAAAAAAATATTTGCGAATTACTATTGGGCCAGGCTGGACACGAGTGTGGCCGTAGCTTATGGATATTATTTCACACACACACCAAATTAACTCATTCGAGGGAGATTTAAATTTTTACTGCGATAAAGACCAATACGTAACGTTTGATTTTTAAAAAAACAACAATCGATTTGACTCACTGCAATTTACTGTGTTCGGAACTCCCAGTTCTATAAAGGCATCGAGATCACAGAGAGCTCAGAAGAAAGCACGTTTATATTTTTAGTGAGAGTGCAGTGAAAAAACAATATATATCCCATCATGTACCAATTCATTAGAAATTCCGCAGAGGAATGTGCACGAGATTCATGTACAGCTAGTAGCAGCAGTAAGGACGAGGTGCATGTCTGGTTTAGTAGTAGTAGCAGTGAAAAAAATGAACAGAAACGAACAGCAAAAAATATACGGTCTCAATTTCCGTGTTTTTATCAGCCTTATTCTTCTCTCTCGCTGACAAAGTGACGAAATTTGATCTGGAACTCGATCACGAGATCACCTAACATCCCTTCGAACAACTTACGGCGGTCCAAGCGAATTAATTCTATCACCTTGTTGCTATCCGGAGTAATCTTATGCGGTTTGCTGCACGAGCGCCATATTAAACGATGACTGTCTTTCATCAGAAGCTCACAGTCGGCGAAGACCGTATCGACCGGGGTGTGCAAGATGTTTACTTGAACCAGCATCCCGTCCGATGTGTCGTCTTGCCAGGGATGCATTTCCAGGCGACACAGGTATCCGCTGTCGTCTTGGTAAGGAAACTCAAGACTCGTGATATCAAGGATGTCGAAACATTGGAATAGATTGAAGTCTTCCACGGTCCAAGTGAAATCGAAAATGTTTGTAATCCACGTCGTCCTGCAATTATTTTTACAGTGGTGAAACAATGGCGTAGCCATTACGTAGATTCCATAAACAAATTCGCAGATTTGGGAAAAACACAAAAAAAAAAGAAAAATTTTTTGGTGACCTGTTGCGGGCGAATCACCAGTGAATAGAATAAAAAGTGAAGTGCGATTATATTGTGTAAATACGTTTCTAATCTGTCAGGATAACAGGCCAAGATTGCAAGATATGACGAAACATGCTTGTAATCTTGACGTCACGAAATAAAATTGATAGAGAGACAATATCTTTCATGTGTTTTTTTTATAAATTATTCATTTGTTGTTGTTGTTGTTGTTTTCACTGTTATACAAATACAAATACAAATACAACGCCACAACAGGCAAAATGCCCAACGAGGTGGCTGATAAAAAGATGCCCATAAAAATATGGATGTCATATGTTTCAAAAATACAGCAACCCCATTAAAAATGCAATTAACACAAATTATAAACAATATATACACATGATAAAATATTATACAATGCCCATAAAGAATACTTATGGTTGTCTTATTCTAAGAATGGATAGCTTCTCGATTTACCCCAACATGTTTATCGTATTTCTTTTTAAACGTGTCAATTGTGTTACAATTTACTACCTCCGGGGGTAAGCTATTCCATTTATTAACAACCCTATTAGAGAAAAATTCCCTGCGACACCATAACCTTGCATTGTCCCTCACCAATCGATACTGGTGTCCCCTTGTAAAAGCAGTTGATTGGCGGTGTACTAAAAGTTCATGGTAAAGTCCATCCTATCCATCCCATTGAAAATTTTGAACACTTCGATCATATCTCCTCGACTCCTGCGTTCATCCAATGTAAACATATTCAAAAAATGAAGTCTCTCTTCATAACTCAAGGCCTGTGTGCCAATAAGGACACGCGTAGCTCTTCTCTGCACCCCTTCAATCAAGTCTATGTCCCTCTGTAGGTATGGTCTCCAAAACCTTACAGCATACTCCAGTCCAGGACGAACTAAGCCTCGAAAAAGCGGAAGAATGACTTTAGGAGAACGCGAAGAGACCTTTTTGAAAATAAGACCAAGCATTCTATTCGCTTTTTTGACAACCGCTGAACAATGTTCAGAAAACTTAAGTCGCTCGTCAATGAGAATTCCCAAATCGGTGACTCTTGTTGCATCCGGGATAGTGACCCCATTCAACTCGTAAGATAACCATGGGTTGTTCGAACCAAAATGAGCGACCATGCACTTATCTACGCTAAACGTCATGCCCCATTCATTTGCCCATGCTGCAATCTTGTTTAAGTTGGTCTGGAGCAACTCCCTATCGCTTTCATTTCCGATTACCCCCATTAGCTTCACATCATCTGCGAATTTGCTAGTAATTCCATCGATACCCTGATCGAGTTTGTCGATAAAAAGTGAAAAAAGTATGGGGCCAAGGACACTTCCCTGAGGAACTCCACTTGTGATGTCTGTCCAACCAGAGAATTCCCCGTTCACCATAACTCGTTGCGACCTATCTCTTAACCACGATTCTATCCAATTCAGCAAGTTGCCCCCTATTCCAATCTCGTGTAAACGCTTCAAGAGTTTGCCATGTTGGACCCGATCGAATGCCTTCTGGAAATCAAGGTAAACAACGTCGACATTTTTGCTCTTACCCAAAGCCTTAGTCACGTAATCATAGAAGCAAAGGAGGTTAGTTACACATGACTTCCCCTTCCTGAACCCATGCTGATTATCCGACAATACATTATTCTCGTCTATCCACTTCACAAACTGCCTTTTGATGATAATTTCCAAAATTTTCGAGAGGGAGCTCGTCAAACTCACTGGACGATAATTAGACACCACTTCTCTACTACCCTTCTTAAATATCGGAACAACGTTAGCCAGTTTCCAATCTCTCGGGACGATACCCTCAGCAACACTACTCCTGTATATCTGTGCGACTGGCCCCAACAATTCATTAGCACCTTCCCTGAGAACCCTGGGATAGATATCATCTGGTCCTGGTGCTTTGCTTGCACATACATTTCTTAGAAGATTTAGGACCTCCACGTCTTCCACTTGAATATCGTTGAGCGTTTTATTACCCCATGCAACACCCGTATATCGAATATCATTATCTCCATTAAAAACCGACGCGAAAAAGTCATTGAAAGCACTACACATGCCTACATTGCTCTCTACTTTTGAGCCTCCTATCGAGAGGGGGCCAACTGTCCCCTTACATCCATTATTGACGTATCGAAAAAATGATTTTGGATCAGAGCCAATGTTATCTGCCAACCTAGATTCAACTTCCTTTTTACTATCCCTTATCGCTTTATTCAACAGTCTTCTTTTATCAGTAAACAATGATAGGTCACCACGTCCACTTTTATACTCTCTGAATGCTCTTTTCTTTTCAAGATAAAGGTTCCGCACGCTATCCGTGAACCATAGAGGGTGTGATGTACAAACACGCTTTTTTCGAACAAAGGGTATGACGTCGTGCAAAACAGAGGACAGCTTCGTACTAAATTCTTCCCATTGACTTACCACCCCTACTGATTCCAACCGGTCTTTGAAAACTTCCGCTAACCTTTCTCTCAAAACATCAAAGTTAGTTCTCCGAAAACAAGGAACCAGTCTTTTGTTATCAACCTTACCCGAGGAAAAGTTACAGTGAAATCTGACGATACGATGATCACTGGAAGAAAACTCTTCCCCCACCGAAACATGTTCAACTAGATCCTCAGAACTAGTAAGAACTAAATCCAAAATAGCAGTACCCCTAGTGGCTTCTGATACATGCTGATACAAAAAATTTTCGAGCACCAACTTAAGAAAGTCTCTTTCATACTGATTTCCAGATGAAAGGTTCTCCCAATCAATACCCGGGTAATTGAAATCCCCTAGTATGAGAACCCTCTTTCGCTTACACATGTAGGAAATTTCATCATGCATTTTGGCGATATAGTTTTGATCCCTATTCGGTGGATTGTAACAAACCCCAACAATAAGCTTATGACGTCTTTTGTTCTCAAGTTCAACCCATATGGTTTCAATATCACTTCTCTGCACGTTACACTCTCTAGCCTTCAAACAGGATTTCACGTATATCAACACTCCACCCCCTTTCCTATCAGATCTATTTCTCAAAAAAGTATCGTATCCTGAGATGTGTAAGAAAGATTCATCCCCATCCTTTGCCCAAGATTCTGTAATGGCTATAAGATCCAAGCCCTCCACAACTATCATAGTTTCTAAAAAATCTTTCTTATTACCCAAGCTCCTGGCATTTATTAACACACATTTTAATTTGCCCGGTGATTTAGTGTCAATCGAGAAGCCATCCAAGTCAGAGGTGGGTAATTTTCCGTCAGTACTGTTGTTATTATCATTAACTAACCCGCATTCCCGACTACGTGGTCTGGGAGTAAAAAACCTGACCTAAGACTATCGTAAACCTCCCAGACCCCTCTCTTATTTAGATGGATCCCATCCGAACGAAGCCACCTATCGGTAAATCCGGGAAGCTCCAAGAACGTGACCCCAAGTGAGGAGCAAATGTCCTTCAGGCCTATATTGAATTAATTTGGCACCGGAATCTGGTTTGGGGTTAGGGTGATTGAATCCTCCCATCAATAATTAATAAATATACACTGCAATGTACCTATTCCCCTCCGACAAAAGGGCTTCTCCCAATATATATGGGACAACTGGCATCTTTCAGCTCCCGCCAGTGTTTTCTCATTTCGACGCCTCTGACTATATATAACGTTCGGGTTCCACCCTGCGTTTTTTTGTTGCCGTTAGCTGAATTCAATTACTATCATTTCCTGTATCGGTTGATGAGATAAAGGCCAAATTAGTACTTGCAGGACACCATCAACATACAGCATAATACTGCACAATGCACGAAACCCACATAAATATGCAGGTTCCGTAATAAAATTAATATCTCGGAACAATCCGGCACTCTTTAGGCGTCACGCAATATACCATTGAAAATAACTGTCAATGATATTTTCAATGTAATTATTATTCTGAAGTCGCTGCCGATACATACGGCCCATCTCGTGGCACCCTAAAGCACGACAATTTTAAAACATCTTCTGTTTGACATAAAAAGTACTGGTTCCACTTTTTATGTCAAAAACAACATCAGATTCGCGACGCATATGGGAACAGGGCCGTAACTAGGTTTTTTGCCAACCTGGGCAAACATGATTTTGCTGCACCCACCAATTTGAATAATTCGAAATTTTATAATGATGTTCTATGGTTCCACCTAAAATTTGCCGAAACAACCTAAATTTTGCCAACCGGGCAATTGCCTTCCCCCGCCTCCCCTATAGTTCCGACACTACATGGGACTGTTTGTTTTTCGAAATCAGTAGCAAACCAGTGACGCAATAAGTGCATTTATAACATGACTACGAGTGGATTTGTACGACTCCTCTAGGAAGCCCCTGCGAATCAAGTTTGGGTCGAGACCCATAACTCAAAAACTCTTGGCTGTAAGTGGATTTGTACGACCCATCTCGAAAGCCCTATGAAAATCAAGTTTGGGTCGGAATCCATGGCTAGGAGCTCCTGACATTAATTGGACTAGTACGACACTTCTCGGAAGTCCCTGCGACTCAATTTTGTGTCACCACCCATAGATTAGGAACCCCTGATTTAATAGAATAAAACATAGTAGAAATTTGTATGCTAAATACGTATTTATGTGCATATTTTTGTCACTGATTACGCAATAAACAAATTTGATTTTCAATTCTCATACCTGGATAATTGAATGTACATGAATTTGTATCTTTGTAATTTATCTCTCAAGATACAGGCCAAGTAAAATTTTAATTCAATAAATGCTGCGATATCAATCATTTCACTCGTAAAAGTTCCCTTTTGTTGAAGAAATCGTGGTAGAGATAGGAAATATATAATTGTTTCCATTCACCTGTTAGTTAGTTAGTTAGCGAGTTCACTATCATTAGGGACATGATGGTAAAAGAGAAGAACACAACAACAAAGTCACGTAACAAAAAGATAACCCTGAGTTAATATCATCAACTCTGAATTATCACTGAGTCTGCTAGTCCCGGCTTTTGTACAAAGATAGAGCTTCTACGGGAAACAGAAAGGAAACAGAAAAACTGGAAAAAAAACGCGTATAGTTCCAGATGATCCGTTCCATAAAGTATCAACCATGCGTATTTTTCTGGGTTTATCTCTGATTAATGAATCTCGCTTTCACGCCAATTTGCTTTTATCTGGTAAAATGCGCTTTTTTCTTCTCTCGTTTCTAAATACATGAAACTGTGTAATTTGTTATTTTTTTGTTGTGTTTCAGTTGCAAACATTAGGTAAACGAAATGTACAAAAGATGCATATTAATAAACACGAACAAAGAAAATAAAATGTGAAAATATATATGTTCTATTATTTGTTACTTTTTCATACATTGTTTTCTGCAATTAATGGTGGTTATAAATGTTTTACCCTGCTGTACTTCTCGCATTTACTCTACGGTTGTGACGTTCGGGCCAATATGACCCGACTTAAACCTCTCGTTGAAACAATTATACATAAATCCAACATTTTTAAATTTATTCATTAAAATTTACTTTTATATATTGCGTTGATTAGTTGCAATTAAAGAGATAGGTCTTTTTTGTGAGAATGATAGAAAAAAATGCCCTGAACTATTCTCTGCTTTTACTACAAGAAATAAATAAATAAAATACTTTTGCATTATTATATTATACTAAGCTATAATACGCGGCGCTTCCCGGGTTTTCTTCAATGAGGCTTTTTGGATCACGTGATATCACGGATGTTAAAAAAAAAATTCAACACACAAACATACATTAAGAACTCCGTACGACGTCACTGTCCTTACAAGGTCAGATTTTTAAATGGTCGGTTCTTTTTTTTTAAATAGCATGTTACTACTTGTTAGTAAGTCACCCTGCTTATGAAGTCCTTTCTATTCTGTCTCACATTATACTGAGCTCTGACCATGATGGGATTGTTACCACCGATTTGAATTTTCCGTAAAATGTCAGACAGAGACTAATGTGCTCTGGTGCAACACTGTTTGACTTGTCTTAGTTAAGGAACATTTGATTGAATCGGGCACAAATTCAGTTGACATCAGCATCGTACGCAAAATTTTGACGTGGGTACGATTTGTAAATCGCATGACGATAGTGGGAGCATTCGAAAAGAATTTGAGTGACGGAATTCTTTAAAAACGCCCATTTCTCAGGGAGCGCTTATAGTAAGTCAAAAGCAATGATATCGTCAGATGCATATGACAAAAATGCATACAATGACATCACTCCGGTTTCAATACGTCTGCCCGTATGGGCAACAGGCACGCTGCCCTGATTCGTAACAACTTTTTTTTCCTCCTATATCTCGAGCAGTTTCAACGAAAATAGACGACATTGGTATCATTTGTCAGCATTTTTATTTATTTATTTATCAAAGAAATGTACAAACATACATATACAAATAGAGACAACTTTTCATCCAAGGTGAACATGACTGTCAGATGGATTTTTTTTAATGACCCAAGGATGATGGGTCATTAAAAAAAAAAGTACAATGTGTGAGGGGGGAAATACCTGTATATACTTTTACATAAACGCAAATATAAATGGGGAAGGAAATTGATAGCTGAATATCAAATAGATGGGTGAAGGGGGGGAAAACAAAAAAAATAATAGTAACATCATTGTGGCAACGCATGGCGGGTGCATTTTAAATACCAAATTTAGAGATAATAAATATGATTTGAATAATTGATCTACTATCAGAAAGGCAAAATATTTAAAATGTTGATAAATATAATGGGAGAAAATCAATTACTATAATTAGTGTGAGGGGCGATTTAAAAAAAAAACCAGAAGACTAAAAGTGCACGGAGATATCATCAATAGACAATAAATATCTTTTGAGGTACTTCTTGTACGTGTAAAGAGAGGAAGCATTTTTAATTTCACTGGGCAGAGAGTGTTTTTGTGAACAATTGGCAAAGAATATGTAGCGTTACGCCTAGCAGAAGGTCGAGTGGAAATTAATGATAAGGAGTATTGACGTTTAAAGAGAAGAAACAGGGATTTATAAAAATATAAGTATCTAAGTGGTAGAATTTCTATATTTTTGAAGAGAGTGATGGAAGGAGTATAATAGTCATTAAAAATTAGCCGTATAATTTTCTTCTGTAGTGATATAATAGGTTTTAAGTTAGTCAAATAGTCACTACCCCAAATAGGTAAACCGTATAATAAGTAAGAATGGAATAGTGAGTAGTAGAGGGTGATTAAAAAAGAGCGATTAACAAAATACTTTAGAATATATTCCAAAGACAAAGTCGATGATAATAGCCTAAAACGCGATGCACAGAAAAAACGTGTTCACGTCAGAACTTGCGGCTGTGTCTATGATACAGCCTACTCCAATTTTTTGTTAAAAATTACTGTGAGGTGAATAATTTGTTTGTTCAGGCAATTGTTCTTTTTAGTGAAATTCATTATCGGACTTTTTTGATTTCTGTTCGTTGAAGGAAATGAAACTCCCGTCAGGTGGTTTACAAGTCATCACTTCAGAAACGACGAAACCACTCGTTAAAATGTGATTTATTTGAATGCCATCCTCAAAGACTTATTGCTCCATATATCAAGGATATCAGCTGCAGTCTTTCCCGAATAAAAAACAAATTTCCATCTATAGTTCTGTTTTAATGGTCGCAGCATCCTAAAAATTTCAAGACGCTGTGACTGGGAGTACACACAAAATATCACCGTGAGCGAACCACTCTATGCAGATTGACATTATTCGCTATAGTTTCAATTGGAAACTCTATAAGGTAGCAGCACCTAACATTTTTAGTTTGTCAAATTCTCTTATTAGATAATATAATTAATATTAATAATTAATTAATATTAATAATTAATTAATATAATCAATTAATATAATTAATATAATTAATATAATTAATTAATATAATTAATATAATTAATTAATATAATTAATATAATTAATTAACATAATTAATTAATATAACAATATAATTTAATATCAACAAAAGCCTTACAATCTCTTATTAGACAATACAATCTGCATCTTGGGTCTTCAAGGAGCGCATAATACAGATTACAGGTCTTATAAGTAAGTGTAAAAATCTTGCATTTTTCTTTCAGTCGTCAGATAAGATGAATTATACGTTGGAAGTTATCTCCACTTTAAAATGGAATGATTTATTATATTACTATCACACTTCAAGTTGAGAGATATTATTGATCTCCATCTACAGATAACTAACTCTCAATACGCCTTTTTCTCTTTCATTGTAAAACACTCAAATTCTACAATTTCTTTATGATTTTTTTCCTCAAAATTCCATATCAATTAATGTTCGAATCAAAAGATCGGAACATATAATCATTACATATTCACAAATTTTGTTATTTACCCGCTATTTTTGTGGCAGAAACTCAAGGAAAATTCCGATTTCCTAAGAACGTGATCATAAGTTTATGTACGGTCCCTCTTCTTCAGCCCTTAGCTTTTTTTTAACCCAGCTTATCTCCAAATGAAGAAATCACTGGACCCAAAGGATTAATGAAACTACCCAAGCAAATTTTGCATCAACGCTTCGAGCACTTCTTTCTCTATCGGTTGCAGGTAATAGCTCTAGAGACGAAAATAATAATAAAACTATGTACACACAAAAAAAAAAGAAGAGTTTTCCTCCAATTAAAGATCCCTAATTAATTACAGAAGAGATTTCTCGGAGAAATGCAACAGAGAGAAAAGGTGAATTTACGTAGTGCTGACAAATCTCTCTCCCTCTTTCTTTTGTAATGCGTGGAAAGTGATCAAAGCTTGATCAAGCAACAACTTGGCTTGCAACTTTTAAGGATGTTGTTGTTTTTTTCCAGAAAAATCTTTACTTGGATTTAAGGACCGTGAATTCATTTTTACACTTAAAAACACGTACTTGAAAAATTACCCTTTTTCGGTTCGATCGATTCGATTACTCTACTGCGGAATATATTCCCAAGTTATTGCTCTAAACAACAGAAATTTCGTCCGAAATGATTTGATTGCTGAGTATTTAACCGTTTTCTGACGTCGTAAGTTCGCTAATCCTTCAGACGACATCGCAGAAATTGTGATACCCTGTGTAAAACGTAATATATATTTTTTGTGAATGTCCAGTAAGGACAATGTGTACCATTAAGCAATTAGTTTTTTTACATAATATCTGTACTTTGAAAGCAAATTTATGAAAGCTGCATTAGGAATCAACCATGTGAAAAATTGGCCATCTCCGCTCACTGTTCACAAGAGGGGCCATTGTTTTAAATTTCAGGAAACGAGAGTTTTTCACAAATTAAAGTCCGCAGCTGATTTAGACTTCTACGAAGGCACATATATTCTGGCCTTCAAAAATATATTAGTAAATGACAGTAAATCACAACCAGCGATCGCCGCACCATGGCATATATTCATTGCGAGCGGGAATTCTATGAAAATTCGAATAGGCCAATGAGGTAGCTCCATTCCGCAAGCGTCCAAATAGGACGCTGCATTAGTATCACACGCAGACGCTCAGCTTCATTCTGACCAGGACGTTTGAAGTGAACAGACGTACCTTTTTCTTCCACTGAGCAACTGAGAATTAAGATTTGGTATTCAACCCAAGTGGGAACTTCAATCAGCGTGTGTGATTAGTGGTTAAATATTTTTTCCTCTGAAGACCGCACCCTCTGTGTGCCGAAATGAAGGGTCTTTTTTTCTGTATTTTACGTATATTTGCCTTATATTCGTTGGTCACTGGTGACTTCTTAATATTATTGGGCAAAGCCGATCTTAAAATTTTTTTTTTGGTTCGGTTACCATTGCGTATCGTTGTGAATGGCTGAAATGTCGTCCTAGATCAGTGGTTCTAAGACTTGTTAAGCGCAAACTCATTTGATTAGAATTCTATGGACCTTTTCGACAAGGACTCTATCGTAGAGTTGTAGAGTAACTCTATGATCCTCCTTCTGCCGTAATCGAATTCATTCAAAATAAAACCGTGACCGCTGTCTCATTTGCTACCAAATAATTTTTTAAATTTGTTTCTTGGTGTTTTTACGTACACCAAGAACTTGGGCTGTCTCATAAATGAGTAAACGGTTTAAACGCTGATAAAAACTGAATTAACCGAATTTTGGATTCCGTTTGCGAAAATATTGTTCTCACTGAAGGGTTTCTTTGGTACAGAAAAAAAAAGAAAAAAAAGATATATAACAAATTCTTTTGTCAACAGAGATCGCCGGAATCACTTGAAATATGCAGATCAGTCATAAAATGCAGAGTCGTAAGATAAACATCTCATTTCTGAATTTTACTAATACAGTAGAACTTCTCGTTAACGGGCACCCATGGGACCGAAACGGGGCGGTCCGTCCGCTAACGGAGAATGTCCGCTCATGAGGAGGTAGGATATACGGTAACACCTCGTTTATACGACTTTCACATTTATACGACGTTTGGCTTCAGTCGCAATGTGTTCCTATATGTTACTGAGTGTAAAAAAGTAATACACCGGCGGTTATGCATAATCATAAATCACCTCGATAAAGAAAGTTTGATTAAGTTTCACTACATTTATATCACTTTTACCGGCGATTATGCATAATTCCCAAATAAAGTTGGAAAGAGTTGAAAAAATAGAAACATTTATAATCTTTATCTTATATATCTTTTCTTCTCTTCATTAAATCATTCAATTATTTTACAATAAAATTGAATTAAAATAAGCGCGAAGAAAAAACGTTCATAGCAACATTATCAGTTATGTTGACTTTCTTTACACGTGTCAACATATGCAAACAAAACCAACATTACCATTCGGAATGAGCATCATGGACCATAGTTATGTTCAGTTAATCAAGTAATTAATTGACGGATTAGCATATTCATCAATGTTTTGGTGGTCCTGAAGATTGAAGAAGTCCACTTATACACGAGTATATACGGTAACTATGATTACTTTCATAATGAAACAGAATCGCCCATAAAGCCAGGACCATCTTAATACATGCGCGCATTCGGACACGGTTCGTAGGAGGACCCCATGATAATGAGATTTGACACACTATTTGTTTTCTAGAATAAGTATGTAAATTTTTATACAGGTACTCGGCAAGGAAGGGGGGGGGGGGATGCTGCTAAAATGGCCCTGCATAGAATCAGAGACATCTAAAAACATGGGCCCATTCATCTCGCTCACGTACCATGTTTCGAAAGTTGGTAAATACGCAAACTGTTGTTTCCAGCTGAAGTAAGGGGTTCCAGAACATCGTTTCGGCCTGCGGCCCTCCTCACGGAGGTAAGACGGCACTGCCTAAAACCCCCAACGGAAACCCTCACTGAATCAGGGGTCGACCTTATGAAATTTTCCTTGAATTTTAAATTTCTCAAAAAATAAATCCAATAGTAACAAGGGGGAGGGGCTAGCTTCTTAATGGAAGGAGAGGGTCCTGGATAAGAAACGGGAGCCAAAAAAGATGTTAAACAACTATGTCCAAGTTTATTAAAACGCTTCCCCTCTAGAGGTTCGTCACCCACAGACGACTGTGCCAAACGATTTGAATGGTGCGTGTGTTTTTTGTTTTTTTAATGCATTTTTACAGCTTTCACTCGAAAAATATCCCCTTTTCTTGTTCTTATCAATTCGATTAACACATCCTACGATGTCCAAATTATATCTGCAAATGACTGAAATCGCGTCACAAATTAATTCACAAATCTGAGTTTTTTTTACCTTTCCTGATGTGGGATTTTTTAAGTTAAGAAATGAGGTTTTAAAATCAATATTTTATCCTTTTATTTTCGGAGGGACTTTAAATGCTTTGAAAATCTAAAAATTCTATTAAATCTAAGCGCATTACATCAAGTAGATGATCATTAACCGCTCTTGCTGCGAAAATCGTTAATTAAATTAATGAAAGAAGCTGATGAATTCCGTGTCAAATGCTGTTTATTCATTGACAACCAATTCAATCTTAAATCTACTTCGCTATCGTTACTATAATGATTGGAAATCATCCAAACTCTAAACGCATCCTCTATCTGCGGTGATTGGATTGGAAATGAACGCAGCACATTCATTAATGATTTAATTAGAAATGCAGATATCATCTCGAGAGGTTATAAGGAGCAACTCGCAAATCGTAGAGGGGACTTTTTTTTTCGTAGAAAATGTAACACTTCAAAGGGATTCAAGGAACAGGATTCACAAATATATATCAATACACCAACCACCCAGAAATATTTGTTCAATCTAAAATTTATGTTGGGACACCATTTCAAATGTTGCGGAAATTCATAAATAAATTAAATATTTTTTTCCTCACTCCTGTAGATATTTGAGTAAATCTGTTATTTTCTGTAGGATTCGGATATCTTTTGAATCCTGATTTATTAAATGCATTGGGAGGTTTTCGAACGTAGAAGTGTGTGTGCGTACCATACGACCCGTGAGAAAACATTATCGAGAATGTTTACCTCAACACACCAATCCCGAGTCAAAATGTGTTTTCCTGTTTGAGAAAAGGCAAACACGAAGGAATTTCTGTGCTTGTTTTTCGATATTTTATAATGTGCCCGGAATCCCTAAAAGGGGGGGGGGCGAAGATATTTCCGACCATTTCGTGACTTCACATATTCTTACACGTGAGGAAATGTATGCAGAAGCACGTTCGGTTGTGATATAGAACAGGATATACTCTCGACTCCGGGGGGATAGCGTACGTTGTTGAAGGTAAAAGAACGAATTTGGATTCACTGGGAAAGAGATATGAATATAGAATTCTTATATGAATATATATATATGTGTGTATAACATTCTTGCACAGATCAAAAGAAGACCCTAAGAATACCCCCTTCTCAAATATATGAATTTTTTTTAGTAGGAAAATGAAATAAAAATATATATTTCCATGTATACAATTATTGATTTGTTTTGGACGAAATATTCACTAATTTTTGTTTGAACATTCAGAGATTATAAGGATGTTCCGCGGAACCCATAATGATGATGAGGCTGTTGTGCGGAAAATTTTTGAGTATTTATCCAAAAAACGAAGAATAAAAAGTGTCTCTACAGCGCTCTCAATAGCATCATGGCCCCAGGGCAATGTCAAAGTCGCACCACCTCTTATTCAAGGTAGTTCGCAGTACCGACTTTTGATGCTCCGGACACTGGAGACGAATAAGAATTAAAAAGCAATAATGAAAAAAAAATGAATTATAAATATTTTTGAATAATAAATCAGTAACTTGGATGACTAAATAAAAAATAACCCTTACGGGGCTCCGCCATAGAAAATATACACCCAAAATCGAGTCGAAAAAGGTTTAGCACCACTACACTACAGTATGTATTACATTGAGAAACGATAAATTTTCTAGAACCTGCTTTTGCCACATAGGGGCCGTTCAAGTATTACGTAAGCAAAGTTTTGGCCATTTTTGACCCCCTCCCCCCCCCCACTGTCAGCAAAAGTCCGCAAAACGCTGAGTCCTCCGGGAGCAGATGCGGGAATGTGCGTGTATGTGTAGTGAAACCTGACGTGAAGGTTTTTTTTTGTTTCTCTGTAATGCTTGTTATGTGTAGTGCTGCCATCTGCCACCCACCAGTTTTTCTAACTATGAGTGAAGTGTTATGATTGAATGATTTATCGTTGTAGGACTGTTGCTCTCTGTGGCGAGACTTTTTAACGGGGAGATCGGCTCGCATTTGCGCCTTGAAGTTGGGAACCACAGAAAACCAACTTCAGCCGACCACCACTGTGGGGTTCGAACCCGGATCCTCGCATCGCGAGTCCGTCACTATAACCACTCGACCACCACAGCGACCCATATTCGGTTATTAATCTAGGGGGAAAAGAAAGCTTAAGTAGGCTGGAGGGGAAATAGAAAACAGAAAGTATCACTCAACAGGGCAGTGACAGAATGTCACTTCATCAGCCTGTGAGGACGTCATCAAGTTATAATTAATGCTATTCTTTTATGTAACACTAATCATTCATCATAATGTATATATTACCTACTTCCATTTTTATATTTAGCATCAACTATGTATCATATTAATAAATGCGATTATATGTTATTAAATGCAGTTAATTATGATTATTTGATTAAATATATATTATCTACAAAATTTGATATTTTGCAGTTGGTCTAATTATTTACACTATATATAGTTGCTTATATACATTTTTCACAATACCGGTACCTCCGGTCTTTTCATAACCAGAAAGTTTTTGGGTCTGTAAAAAGCTGATATCTGATCTTTTGGGTAAGTGAATATTTCCCTAAGATGTTGGTATTCCGGACTCTTCAAGAGTTTGGAAGAGATTATTAGCTAGCTTTTAAGCAAAGGCGTGTATGGTGGGCATTCCTATATCGTTTCTTATACTTCTATTTCGATTTAAACCAATTGGCTCCCAGCATAGCTCTTATTGTTTTGTTTTGATATTGTTCTAATTTAACCATGTGTTGATTGCTCGAGTAGAGCCACACTGGTGCAGCATATAAAAGTATGGATCTGATAGCCATTTTGTATACATTTAATTTGTTCTTGATATTCAATGTTGATCTGCTTGCAAGTATGCGTTTTAAAGTTTGTTTTGCTACGTCTGCTCTTTGTATTACATAATTGCGTTGTTGCACAAATGTCAATTGTTTGTCAATTATTATTCCCAGGTAATTAGTACTTATAACAGGTTCAATGAATTTCCCCTCAACCACTATTCCGGCATCTGGGGGTAGATCTCGTTTTCCTGTGATCCACATAAATACTGTCTTGTCTGCATTAAGTATATTTCTGCTGTTTTCGCACCATGTTTCGACTTGATCAATTGATTCTTGTAAATTACTTAATGCCTTCTGTGGTTTTCTATCTGTACAAATTATCATTGAATCGTCTGCGTACAGCGCAGTAATACCCTTAATTGCCACTGGAAAATCCTTCATGTGATAATTGTGGAGGCAAGGTCCTATAACACTGCCTTGCACTATAGATGATCTAATTCGTCTAGTTGTAGATATTGTGTCATTGATTTTTACATAAAAAGTTCTTGCTGCAAGATAATGACGTACAATTTTAATTATGCTAAAGGGTAGGGCCATTCTAATCATTTTATAGAGCAACCCCTCATGCCACACTTTGTCAAATGACTTACTTAAATCCAACAGTGCAACTGCAGCTGTATCATGATAAATTATAGCTTCTTGGAGTGTTTCTATAACTCTTAATAATTGTGTGGTTGTAGAATGATTATGAAATTATCTAAAACATAATTTTGCACGAACCAATTTGTACTATCAATAATTCATGTAACTGTCAACGTCTAGAGCAAATATGCACCATAAAATACCTTGGTATTTATATTGATCAAAATTTAAAATGGTTCTCGCATTAAAATTATTTAAAAGCAAAACTCTCAGTTTCATTATTTACAAATTGAACAATCTGAAACCATATATAAACCAATCTTCTTTGTTAACGTATTTTATCATTCAATGTTCCAATCACACTTACTTTATGGTCTGCCACTCTGGGGTAGTGATTATCTTACCACTATTGCTACCTTAATTTCCTTACAAAAACGGCTATTAGAATTTTGATAGGAAATTACATTACTCCTTCAAATGAAATTTTTTCTCTCTACACCTAAATATCATACCCTTAAGGTATTTACATTTTTTTAGATCCATACTTATAATCAAGAACAAACAGTTCGCTTTACCTTTGAATTCATCACGTACATCCAATACACATAATTTCATATACTCTCTGCCTTTAGTTCATAAAAATATTCTAAAAATACACATTTTAGCTTCCTCATTCCTAAATTTTATAATAGTTTTCCAAATGATCTTATAACAGCCATCCACATTTTCGATTTTCAAAAAACTTCTAAAACTATACTTATTTCAAATAGTCAATATTGAAAAGTACTTTTGATTTCGTCCTCAAATTCACATTCTCTTCTTTGCTACAGATTGTCTTCCCGCTCCAATTGGTTAATTTCTCATTTAAAATTCCCTTGTCAACTCTGCTGTACTATTTTAAATCATATTATATAAACTCATGTTGATTCATTTATAGATTTTTTTATATAATTAATAATGCACCCCCTGCCCGTTGCATCATTATATTGTATTTTATATATAACTTATGTATTATATGTGTGAGTATATTTTTTGATTTTTTTTCATTTTATCTTTTTTTTTTCCTCCTCCAAAATTACTTAACACTGTAATTATATTTTATATTGTCAATTGTTAGTGTTTATAAATGAACTTCATTGTAACAACCACTATGGGACCTAGGTGTCTTCTTGGTGGTTTTCATTAATCAAACGTAATATTTTTATTAACCTTATATTAATTAATACATTGATTTGATTTAGAGTGTGATTTCACTCCTCATCTAAATTTCAACGCATAATTTTGTGAAAAGAGGTTTTTCCCCTTGAAAAACAAGTAAATAAATCTATTCAAAAAATACCTAAAACTTGAAAGAGTTTTTCCACTGCTCAAAAAAATTTAGAGAAGCAAAAATATTTTGAATTTTGGTGCATGACTTACGCATCTAGATATGCATTGGCGAATACAGCTGAGGATGCTTCCGCGTATACAGTTTTCTCTACGCAGAAAAAAAATCATTCATATTTTATAAGGTAGCATGATGTTTTTCACACCACTAAGAAATTCTGTGCTCAGAGTCTGTGTTGGTGAAACTAAAAAGAAGGTGTCCACTATCTAAAATAAAAAAATATCCTTGGCACCACCGAAGTAAAAAAAAAAAATTATGCAACTTAACGGGAATATTTAGGAAGGCTGATGTTGAGTATTCTTTGGGGTTTCATAGATGGCAGCAGGGATTCCAATGTAACGATATTTATCATTTACGTGCTCAATAAGAGAGAGAAATTGTTGTGTAGCATGGTTACCAGAAATTACCGAACTTGAATTTGGGACGCATGTTTGGCTAGGTTTTTTACATATGTTTAGAAGAGATGGCGCCACTACAAAAACAATGAACGTTAATTGTTTCCCTACCAAAAACAAAAAAAAAAAGAACGCAACTGTGGTGCATTTTAAAGGAGGTAATTTATTAATTATCAAGAGCATTGGTTGTTTCACTCATGTGCGCAGTAGCCCAGCCAGGTCGATCGGTCGTGCCTCCAGTGGTGTATGGTCTGGGCTATATATAGTGAGGGCTGTCTCATCGCTTTGAGAAGTTGTCTCTTTTTACTTTTCTCAATGTTCGTGGTCTTGGATCATGTCCGTGTGGTGTCACTGCTCTGGAAAAAACGACAATGGCTTCTACAGTGTTAAGACGTCTTTTGACGGAGCTCCGGAATTACATCATATCCCGGCGTAACCATTTGTAAGCTGACGGATCCTGGTGTGCCGTGAGTTGGGGGACATCGAAAGGACTCTTTAGAACTTCGAAGCAAGCGTCTACGGCGTCGAGATGAAAAGTTATCTTCCCTTACATCGCGCCGAGTGAATTGCGGATCGGTCGGCCATTGTCTACAGCGTTAGCCCTCCCATTGGACTTCAAATTCATCAAATGTCGGCTGATTGAATAATTTTTGTGTACTTTATGTGTGACATAAATGTTCGGTTCAAATTTATCATCGAAAATCGTTTTTAATTAAAATTTGATCGATTTCAAAGTAAATTCTATGAAACCCGCCATCTTAATACAAGCCTATAGATTTATCATTATTGTAGAGGCTGTATTATTCTTCTATGGCTCCGTAACATGTGTAACAAGGCCAATCTTATTATTTGTAATATAAAGGAGTTCTTATTCTTGAATTCTATTTTCCGCTGGCCTCGAGAGCAGATTACTTTAAGGTGCACTACTGTTCCTTCAAAGGCCGAGAATAATTATTATAAGTAAAGTTGCCTAGAATAAGGTATAATAAATAAAATTAACACAAACAACAGCAAGGATAATACAAAGTCACATTACTGAACAAAATCTTTGATCAACATGAAATTTGAACAATTGTGACACCACTTGGCCATGAATAACACCACGTCATCGGACGACCATATCGATGTCACCAGTATCCGCAGCTCGCAACTTTTGAATGCTTTGGACTTATCCGGTGGACCTGGGACACCTTCCTACGCAACACGAAGCTGCCAATGTTCAATGAAGACTGCTACTCCCCTCTACGGATTAGTTCCCAAGAGGAACTTCCTGAAATCAACAGTTCGTGCTTCAGATGTCGTGACTCCGGCTTTGCATCCCCAGACCCAAAAGAACATTGTGCCAACTTCTGTGGTAAAAACGATCTTAGGTGACCACGAAACGAATGAAACTCTCGATGCTGATGACTTCTATACGTATGATACTGCGTGGAACATCTGGACACTTTTAACTGATCCCCGAAGAGATTCGTTGGGCAGATCCCATCACCGCCTGCCTGTCAGTGATCATGAAAGTCTGCAGTGCCTGCTAAAAGGCACCATAGATGCAATTAAATCGACTTGGAATCTCGTTCGAGACACCCGAAAACTCTCCTCGGGAAAGGTGCGGCGCAAGGTGTCATTAAATGATCAACACAGTGTTCGTCGTCTATTAGTCGACCTGGTCATGGAGATAGTTGAGCAGTCAGAAACTCAACCCTCGCCTACGAAGAATTCTAACGTCAAAAGTAAATCAAACAAAGTGACCTTCCCTGGATTACGGAGCAAAATGACCCAAAAAGTCAGCGATCGTGTAATGGGCCAAACTAGCACACAACGTTCTCCAATCGTATCATGTACGAATGAACTTCGGTCGGATGGTGTTCTAACGGTCGCTTCGTGTTACGAAAGTAAGCAGTCAGTAGTCAAGAGAGTGAATCAGCGAGAACATAACATATTTATTAGTAGAGACACTCAAACTGATCATCTGTCAGTGTGTCGGAGTGAAACTGGTCCACTTATTGACAAAGAAACTCAGACGATCTTGGATCATGCTCCGGACGTGGACTCACCAGATCGGGAAGATTGTCTCACCGACGAGCGGCAACAGAACTTTCAATTTGTAGTAGCTTCCCAAAGTGATACAGAATATAATGGTACGGGACCAGACGCCCCACGAGAGAGGAACGCCTGTGTTAGCCCAACGACGACAGTATCCTCTCAACTGCCAACCTCGATATTTTACGTTGAGGATAGCTGGAACAACGAAACCACTTTACCTTGGGAACCTCCCAAACCTCAGAGACAACGTAAAGTCAAAATTGACAGGTCTAGGCAAACGAACAGTCCTTCGATAGAAATTGAAAAGGTGGACGCCTGGCCACAACTGCATTCGAATAAGCAACTGAAGAATAGCACTGCGCTTCCAGCTGAAAAAGTGTTGTCACCTTCCTCCCTCGGATTAAAGAGAACGTGGGCAGAAGTTGTAAAAATGGTGGACAGTGGCCAAAAGTGGTCCAAATATCAAATATTATCGGGCAGGCGGCTTGCACCTGAAAGGACTAAGGGCGTGGACATCTCCTCGCTACACTTGTCAAACCCAGTGGAATCAGATGTACAAGCCGAGGTAATTTCATCGCATGACGTGAACGAAAAGAGACAATCCAACCCACTCTCCTGGGCTGAACGATGTGAAGACTATGACCGAACTATAAAAGGGACTGATACCGTAACAACAACACATAGCCGTAAGCAACTGAGAGAAGAACTTCAGGGCAGTAAAAATAGTCGGCATGGCAAAAACACTTACGCAACAGAAACCCCCCAGGCTCGTCACCAGCGAATGAGCTACCTAACCAACACTAGCAGCGGTGCGGCGAAATTAGACTCTTTCAAGGTATATAGACGTAGTCAGGTACAACACGCAGAAGAGCAGTTGGCTCAGCCGTCAAGTAGGAAGGCCACAAACCCTCCCAATTTTGATGCTGAAAGAAATGTCAGGAGGTCTGATTATGATCCTCATGGGCGTGACAGTTATCCACCACACCGACGGAAACACATTACGTCTGACCATTATACTTCCGACTATAGGGACAGCACACTGGGTACAGCGAGAGAACACTTTCGACAAGACCAACGACGAAGAAAATACCATCTCTCACAAGGAGTAGTACGTGAGGAAAGGCGGGTATATGTTGACACACGTGAACTCGGACGCCATCGCCATCGAAACTGGCAAAATATACGAGGCGTATCGACGAGACGAATGCAGATGACCGGGTATACCCAACCGATCAACACTCATATGGACAGAACGGGCAGATGTGTTGACTGTGTGCTCATGAACATGGCGCAAGACCTCCGCTTTAACACGGACCACAGGTCGAGGAGCAGAGAATGTCCCAGTTTTCTCCTCACAATAGGTCTGCAGTCGACTCGCCAGTTATTTAATCAGCGACGCAGAGATTGGTAAGGCGTGATGGTCGAAAAGAAAGGTGTAACAGTAAGTTACTAACTATGGGCCTGAATCTAGGCAGTGAATTAACACGAAACTGATGACGTCACATTCGGCAAAAAACAACCAAGTAAGACACGGACTTCGTCTCCTTCAATTAAATGCAGACAAAGCTAAGATCTGTATCGAACATATGGAGGCTTTCGTAAGAGCACAATCAGTAGATGTGGTTCTACTTCAAGAACCATGGCAAAATAGAGGTCTTTTACGTGGTATTCCACAATCATGGCAGTCGTGGACGGCGCAACTATGCAAAAGTGCTATATTGGTCCCATCGACTCATATTAGACCGGCCACGTACAAGATCGGCCGCCACCTGGTAGCTGTTCAGATAAGTCTGCCGGGACGTGAACTTATAATTGCTAGTGTATACATTTCTCCGTACGAAGAAGTAGACGAAGCCATAGAGGAGATGGATGATCTTTGCGAGTCAGCACCAGGTATCGACATTATCTTCTGTGCGGACGCAAATTGTCATTCTTCGTGGTGGGGCTATCGAGAGACGGATCCAAGAGGGCGCGCGATGCAGGAATTTCTCACCGGCAGGAACTTGTTTCTGTTTAATTCTAGACGGACAACACCTACCTACGAATTTTATGACGCAAAAGGATGGCCAGATCTTACTTTTACAACGTCAGAAAATATTTACAGGCGTTCCGATTGGTCAGTAGGTACGGAAGATTCGTATAGTGCGCACAAATATATCCATCTACAACTCAATATTACGCCTAGATATCAAAAACCTACGAAGTATAGAACTACCGCAAGACGATTAGCAAAGATCAGGCCTGCTACAGAGCAGATCTTCATGGACCTCCAAGAACAACTTCATATGGTTTTGGACGAGGATCAGGTTAATGCATGCTTTGACGCCTCAATGCAGCGGCTGAAAGAACGATGTATCCAGGTGTTGGGCTATGCACTACCGCGTCTTTCCGCTTCTTTGAAATGGTGGACTGATGAGTTAGCAGCTTCACGCAGGCAACTTCGTAAACTAGAGCGTCGTTTCATTAAGGCCAAGGGTGATGATAGAGTACAGGCGAGGATGGAGTTTAGAAAATTCAGAGCAGGGCATATTAAGGCCGTAAACAAGGCAAAAACGACTAGTTGGATTGCCTTTTGCACAGAGGAAAGCCGCCCATTTGGACAAGCATACAAATCTATGTTCAAAACGAAGCGTCTACCACCACAGGTAATGATGTCCAACGGTCCACATACTGGTGCCACGATGCTGGAAGCGGCCCAAGCACAATTGGAGGAGATTTTTCCGAACCTCCCGGATACTATAAATTTGACTCCATACACGCCCTCTATGATTATGACGGACCCACCATTCACTCATACGGAGATCAATCAAATAGTCAGAAGACTGAACAATAAACGAGCTCCGGGTATTGATAACATAAATATTCCTCTTTTGAAAACCCTAGTCGCAGCCCATGGTCATGTTATCACAGATATCTTCAATAGTTTAGTCAAGTTGTCGGTGTTCCCAAAGTGTTTCAAACGTGGTAAGGTCTTGCTTTTCCTGAAGAAAGATAGGGATCCAGGGGTGCTGCAGTCGTATCGCCCCATCTGTTTACTCTCTACAATGGGTAAAGTCCTAGAAAAATTGGTGGTGCAACGGATCACCTACTATCTAGAGAAGGCAGACTGGCTTAGCCCAAGACAGTTCGGATTTCGTACAGGTGGCTCGGCAGAAAAAGCAATAGCATCACTGATGGAAGAGATCACGACTAGACATCGACGAGGTCAAGTAACGGCCATAGTATCCATAGACATTCGCGGTGCTTTTGATTCGGTCCGCCATGAGATAATAATCAATACTGTACGAAAATTACCAATTCCTTACAATCTCATTTGTATAGTGGAGAACATGCTAAAAGATCGAACGGTTGTGATGCCAACTGATGGAGGAGACGCGGAAAAGCATCAGGCCATGGGCTGTCCTCAAGGCTCATGCAGCGGTCCGCTACTATGGTCTATCGTGCTTGACTCACTGCTGAAAAAGAATTGGGGACCGGATGTCTATGTCCAAGCTTTCGCCGATGATCTGGTGTTTGTGATCTCGGCGAGAACTCCCAACGACATTGGCAGCACTGCGGATGCCGCGTTTGACGAACTGTCAAAATGGCTAGACGATAATCGTCTCAGCATGGAGGTGACTAAAACTAAATTACTATGACCACACCCCAAGAAAAAACGTCCCTGCATAAGAATCAATGGTGTTCGACTGCAAATATCTAAATGCATGAAATATCTTGGAGTGCATATTGACCATCAGTTCAAATTCACGACGCATGTGGCGAAACAAATTGATAAGGCTCAAGACACCATGCAAAAATTGAGACGCATAGCAGGTCCAAAGTGGGGTATACGCCAAAAATTTAGGAACATTTTGTACAGATCGGTTGTACAACGGCAGATTTCATACGCAAGCGCCATCTGGTATAAAAACCCGACACAGAGACTCCGTAAATTACTAGATGTTGCCCAACGCCCGTTCTTATTGTATGTAACTGGTGCATACAGAACTACGGCCAATGATGTTCTGTATACTGCTACGGGAAACCCTCCGCTCAGCCTATATGTTGAATATGACGCTCGTCGATCTACAATCCTGCATTTGGGTAAGGAGGTCTGGATGGACGGAATTCTTATAACACCTGATGCCTACGAAGGGAACAATAGGAGTTGGCTTCATCATCCCAGTGTGGACTTGTTCCAGACTCAAGTTCCGCTGCCTGGTACGGAACAATGCTCATCGGATGAAGCTATTAGTATATTCACGGACGGCTCAAAAACAGAGACATCCACTGCCTGTGCATACGTAGTTATGAATGCAGAAGGATCTGTTGAAGAGGCTTGGAGTCGACGGTTGCGTCAAGGGAACAGCATCTTTCAGGCGGAGGTTCTGGCCATACTAGCTGCAGTAGAATGGGCGATTAAGCAAAATCAGCAGACGACGATATATACTGACAGCTCGTCTAGTATTAATGCGATTCGTGATCAGCGCACTCCACATGAAAATACTCGGCGAATACGCAAGCATTTATACGACCATCCGTCTATCAGTATCAAATGGGTCAAAGGTCATGCAGGAATAGCGGGGAATGAAATTGCGGACAGATTGGCCAAAGATGCTCTTAATCTCCCTACGGAAGAACAACTCTTGCCACCACGCAGTCACATCAAACACGTGCTAAAAAGTGACCTGTTACAAAAGTGGCAACAGCTATGGGACAAGAATGCACATAAAGATGCCTATAAGATACAGAAACACGTCCGTTGGAATAGTTCCATTTGGTCTAGAGAGAAAGTGATCATGATAACTGAGCACGGCCCATTACCGACGTATCTAGAACGTTTCAAGAAGTCGGACAACGCCATGTGTGCGTGTGGTGAGATTGGATCTTTATGGCATTACCTGACATCTTGCCCATATACAAAAAAATTTCATTTTGGTGCTATTCCCGAAAACGGTCGACTGTGTTTCAAAAAAAGAGTTTTGAAGAGCCCTATGGACCTTGCTCGGGTGCGGTGGATTATATTGTTCCTCGATAGCAACTTACATCGCATACATACTAAGAAGACTGGAAGTGCGCGTCTGAGCGGTGGGAGCGATGACGAGTTCAAACCGGCAAGAGCCCCAGCGATTGATCTTAAGAGGAAATATGATCTTCGACCACGTCGGCGTCAACAAAAGTAACCGATAAATGAAAAACAGAAGCAAGTTCACCTGCAAGGAGACGAATCAAGTCATCGATGGCAAGGACGAATTAAGTGTTATTTACTCGGCTATATAGTGAATTGTGCTGATCTCAGTTCACCCGGTGACGATTCGGGAAACGACTGGCGGCTTAGACGATGATGATCTGCGGCTAATTCACAGTGATTCGAAATTTTATATACCAAGATTATCGGCAATCATTCGATCAATTGACGATTACTGGATTCTTATGGGATGGACGGCTATACACAAGCATCTTATAATCCCGTTTATAATTTTGATTGCCCATTGGCGTTGATTGTTTAGATTTTATTTATTTGTTATATGACTTCAGAAGTTGGCGATCAATTTTTATGTAAATTATTTTATTTTGCTGCCTTCGTCTGAGGTGGTCATGTACGTTGTTTTTAATAAAACTTTCCGGATACACCCATCCTTCGGGAACGCTTCGATATCTCTCTGAGATGGGAAGCGGGGTGTATCCGGTCTTCAAAGGTCAAAGGTGTCACTGCTCTAATACATTTTAACTAAAGCGTGACCTTGAAATATCAGGGTAGCCAATGAAAGTTAATCAGTTCTGTCACGGCGAAGATACCAGCTGGTACCAACTCCGACGCGTGATGAGACAGCGGCTCTGGTATATGGTAGCGCACTTACCCGGTTTGCATGAGAACCAGGGTTCGATACCCTGTGGAGAACATATGACTTTTATTTCCAAGTTCGCTTCTACATATTATCAAGAAAATATCTGTTTCCTTAATTAACACAAATTGGAATATTTTATAATTCATAAATGTCTTGTGTCCGGCCCCTAGAATCATACACGTATTCCGAGGATCGACACTGCGACAGAGATGCTGCCAGTACAAGTTTTTTTCGCTTGAAAAGGGGTCAATTGATTCTCTTGAAAGGGTTCGATTGAAAGGGGGGATATTTTATAATGAATTTTTTGCTTACAAACGTAAGCGCCATGCTAAAAAGGCCAAGGGAAAAGCTGTAGTTTTTTCTTTCATGGACTTCTGCCAACTCGGTATTTCAACGCAATGATGAAAACTCCAGTCGAATCTAATAAACTGTACGATACAATCGAATATATTTTTCGGTATAAAAAACCCTCTAGAAATCCCAATAATATATATTACTCTCACGATCTGCATCATGGAACAGACAGCGCGGAAGTTTCAAAACAATTCACTGACTTGACCAGAGAAAAAAAAAAAGAGAAATGACCACCCAAGTCCGATCGTTTCTCTTCGGACACGGATATAAAACGGGAAAAAAAATCGCATTTGCGGAAAACACCCAACATTCTGCCCAGTCGAGTCCAGATCCTTTGAGTTGTAGTCTTCTGAATGAAATAAACATTGTATTGGATACCAGTGACATAGTACGTGACTATTTTGCTTCCTTACCTTGTCAAGGGAAAAAAGAACCGAAAAAAAAATAAGAAAATAGGGACTTTGATATCGCCGAAGAAGGATAAAGAAGAAAAAAGGAGATGGATAAGATGTGAGCACATCAAGGTAGGGGGAGAAAAAGGGCTAAGGTAAGAAAAAGAAGCGAGCGTAGAAATGCGAGAAGAAATACGAAAAGCGACGGACGTCTTATCGCTAAGGTGGGAGGTAAGAGATGGTGTTCGAGGTATCCGTGTCACATGTCACATCAATTTCTTTGCTTCACCAGGTAACTCAAGCATTCCTCCGGAACGTTTGCTGCAAGTCGCCGTTGATCTAGCGTCATTAAATAAAACTGTTATCGTCTCTTTTTTTTGCTTGTCTCAATTCTCTCCCTGCCGCATTGCATCTATCAATGATGTGGTTGTTCATAGAGGGCAATCTCTACTTATGTCGACAAAAAAAAAAATTCTACTCTTTTTTTTTCTTTTTCCTGGCGCCATAATGGTCTACGTGCGATATTTTCAACGTTCTTAGGTTCGATCCGACAATGCTTAGACTTGGACTTATGGGTGGGTGGTTTCATAGAACCTGACACTGCGACCAGAGGTTTATTGTACTATCCCCTAAAAGAAAAAGAAAAAAAAAAGTCTTTAATAGAGACCTGTAGAGCTGAAGCAAAGTTCAGCAAAGATCTAATAGGAATGTCTTGAAGCTCCCATGTTTCAATCAAATGACGACCCAAGTGCTCAAACCTGTGTGCAGAGTACATTTCAAATTCACAAAGGAAGTGAATAGCTGTCTCTTCCTTACATAAACAACCTCTACAGGTTGAGTCACTACCAACTCCTATGACATTAAGATGACTTTTAAGACTACAGTGGCCAGTAAGTAGGCCAGCAGTTCTACGAATACCATTTTTGCTAAGCTTCATCAGCTCTTTCTGCCTAAAACTAGGGCAGTCACAATTTATCTCTTTTGCCTGTCGTTGACCATCAGTGTTTAGCCAATCGTGGTACTGTTTTCTCCTGAATGAGTTGAAAACAGTATTTCTGATCAATTCACGTGAAATGCCCAAAGCTGGCTCAGGACCAATGAATGGAGTCCCAGAACCCCCTTCTAGCCAGCATGTCAGCCAATTCATTACCTGAGATACCTGAATGACCCGGTACCCAGCAAAGCTAGACTCTGTTGTTGTTAGATAAATAACAGAGTGCAGTGTAACACTCCCAGACCATATGAGAGGTGATTTCAGACTTCTGAAGAGTCATCAGCACAGCCTGACTATCAGAACATATAAAATTGCATCTTCTACTAAAATCTCTATCTATGCAAATTTTACAACACATGAGAATTGCAAGGATTTCAGCCTGAAAAACAGTGGTGTAGCCACCTAAAGGATATGATAACTGTGTACCATCTCCAGGACAGCATACTACGGCTTCAGTACTGTTTTCATCCGACAATGCTTTCTTCAATAGATCTTAATATCTCGAAGAAAGAAAAAAGACCACTGAAATTTAAAAATTTTAGGGGATGGTCCGATTAACCGACGAATTGCTAATCGTAGTTAAAAAAATTTAGATGAGTTAAATCGACTTTATCTAACCCAGTGTTTCCCAAAGTGATTAATATCGCCCCCTGGTGAGTGATGTAATGTTCCGGGGGGGGGGGCAATATTAGCTCCGCGGGTAGATAGGATCTTATGAGTTCGCTTGAGTTGGGGCCAATAAGAGAAAAAATTCTCTGAAGAAGAGGGCGATGCAGCAAAAAGTTTGTGAAACTCGATTAAAACTTTTATTAAAAGTTTATATTTCAACATGATTTATTTACCTAGATCGACTAGATGTCTTGAATTATGTTCCTATACATTACATTTTAAACATATTACATTACAATTACATATACATTACATTTTAAACATATTACATTACAATTACATATACATTACATTTTAAACATATTACATTACAATTACATATACATTACATTTTGAACATATTACATTACAATTACATATACATTACATTTTAAACATATTACATTACAATTACATATACATTGCATTTTGAACATATTACATTACAATTACATATACATTACATTTTAAACATATTACATATACATTATAATTACATATACATTATAATTACATATACATTATAATTACATATACATTACATTTTAAACATATTACATTACAATTACATATACATTACATTTTAAACATATTACATTACAATTACATATACATTACATTTTAAACATATTACATTACAATTACATATACATTACATTTTAAACATATTACATTACAATTACATATACATTACAATTACATATACATTACAATTACATATACATTACAATTACATATACATTACAATTACATATACATTACATTTTAAACATATTACATTACAATTACATATACATTACATTTTAAACATATTACATTACAATTACATATACATTGCATTTTGAACATATTACATTACAATTACATATACATTACATTTTAAACATATTACATATACATTACATTTTAAACATATTACATATACATTACATTTTAAACATATTACATATACATTACATTTTAAACATATTACATATACATTATAATTACATATACATTATAATTACATATACATTACATTTTAAACATATTACATTACAATTACATATACATTACATTTTAAACATATTACATTACAATTACATATACATTACAATTACATATACATTACAATTACATATACATTACAATTACATATACATTACATTTTAAACATATTACATTACAATTACATATACATTACATTTTAAACATATTACATTACAATTACATATACATTGCATTTTGAACATATTACATTACAATTACATATACATTACATTTTAAACATATTACATTACAATTACATATACATTACATTTTAAACATATTACATATACATTATAATTACATATACATTATAATTACATATACATTATAATTACATATACATTACATTTTAAACATATTACATTACATTTTAAACATATTACATTACAATTACATATACATTACATTTTAAACATATTACATTACAATTACATATACATTACATTTAAAAACATTTGAAGCAATATTTTGCCCAAAGTTGATCTAAATTTGAAGCATTATTTTGATCGAGTTTATTAAACAAAAACTAGTGATAATTTTGTTTCCAAATAGAGTTGGATGGAAGACAACACCCAAAAATTTATTGTCCTCTCTTGTATGAACAACATTTTTCTCCTTCCAAGAGCACATCAGCCTACTCCTTCCTCCCCCCCCCCCTTCCCATTTGAGAACAGCTTCAAAGATATCAAATCGAAATCACTTTCGAAATCGGTGACTAACCAAAATAACTCTCGATGTTAAGCATATTGAATATAGCTCCAATCGGGGAAACTCGATTTCTTGATTTACTTATACATTTGTTTATACATAATGAATAAATGCATGAAATGAAGGGAATATTTTATTGCATGGGAATTGTTATGGATGATTGGCATTTGAATATATTCAACAAAAAAAAAAAAAAAAATATATATATATATATATATATTTGATTCATATCCGTTGATTAATCAATTAGAATTTTTCGATTTATTAGTTAAAATTTTCAATAGATTCTCAGCCCTGATAAATTTACAATTCGAACAACGTTTATAAGACAAATAACAAAAGAATTCAGATAACATACACCCCTGACGCGTTTCGGAACTCCTTGGTGCAATTTTCGAAGGTATCACTACATGGCGTAACAGTTACGTCATACAAAATCATAGCTCAAAATACATACAAGAAATTGTTTTCAGAAGTTTTTATGAAAATTCAGAATAAATAAAAGAAATAATTGATCTTTATACTTGTGTATAAGAGGTGACAGGACAAAAATCGATCAAATGATTGATCATTTATGTTTCACCACGGCTATTTTTTGCACACAAGGGCTAATTAGACCGGGTCCTACAATTTATTACCGATTGCGGAAACGGCAGCCATTATTATTTTTTTATACTCACCGAGAGGTTGGTGCGTTAACCCTCTCCCTGCGGTAGCAATCTTTTTCTGTGGTCATGTCGCGGTTTCTGTTGTACACCTGTATCAGGAAATTTTCTGACAGGATGAACCGGGAATTGAACTCGCGACACCTCTAAACAACTTTTAGTACTTTAGGCGAGTATCTAATCGACCTGGGCTACTGCGCCCGCTGCAGTTCAAGGAAAATAAAATAATTTCAATTCTTTATTTTAAAAAATTATGCGAGCATCGTTATAACAATGAGGGGAAAAACTGAACATTTTATGGGAAAGTTGGCATGACCAAAACCACGGAAATGTCCTGCAAAATTCAGGACATGGTGTGTCAGGTTACGTCGTGATGCGATATGACGTGGGTTCGACAAAGGTCGCCTAAATATGGGAACCTTGCTAAAATCAGGAGTCTCATAGAAATTATACACGGTGTGAGACAGGGCTGGACAAATCATTGCCTGACATGCCCTGGACATGTTAAAATCTTGAACTCATTTTTTACTACTACACGCCCGACAAGAACATGTAAAAAAAATCTTTTTTTTTTTTCTCGTTTTCTTTTCCATCGACGATGATGCAAGTGTGTGTGTGTGTTCAATGCTTCAAATTCTCCTCAGAAATACTTTCTTTGGTAGCCATGATGCAAATGTGCAGTCGGTGTATAATGATCAATTTTCACTGTTGTAATATTTGCAGCCCGGTGCGCTCGTGGACCCTCATATACAGCATTTGGGCCCAAAATGAAATCATATACTGCAACCTTGGCTCAAAATAGAATATTTTAGTGAATATTTACAGTGAATACTGCACCTTGGCTGTTCTGCAAAAGTGGAAAACCTCACTTTCAGCGAAATAGTACTTTACATATACAGGGTCTCCCATGGCTGCTAGCACTGCCTTTATCCCATCAACCGTCCATCGTAGACAGTGCAGTAACTAGGATTTTTGCCGCCCCCACAAATTTAAAATTCGTTAATTTCGTAACAGTTCTTTGTTCTCTTTGTTCCCACTTAAAACTTCCGCCTCCTAAATTTTGCCGACCGGGGCTGTTTCCCCTCTGCCCCCCTCCCTAGTTACGGCTCTGGTCGTAGAGGTATAGTTTCAATCTAAAAATGCTCAAAAGACATTCAAAAATTACCCTTCACCAGTTTTGAGAGTGAAAATATAGTGTGTACCAAAATAAAAAAGTCTAAATTTTCATACAGTGCCCCGTGCTCCAACTTTCAATTAGGAAGTTGCAGCCCTGTCCTACTGAGACCAACAAAAAGAACTCCATGTTTCTAAGTGTCATATTCACAGAGATATTCGAATTCAAAAATTTGATTTTCTATGCCATTGTCATTCAATATCGGACACCTCTTTTCCGACCTCTTTCCGATGTTTCGACGTCGGATCGGTATCGTACGATATCCTAACGATATCGTTGTGAAACTGGGATTTCCATTCATAGGCGACTAACGAAAGGGGAAAGAAACGATGTGTCTGGGAGAAATTTTTTTCTTCCTCACATTCAGAATTATTTTAGGGAATCGCTCTTCCTCTCATGTTTTGCTGCCAGTAGCTTAAATTTCATGTTAACACACGATAAAGAAAAAGCCATTTGCGACCCCCTAGGTTTCATTCGAAAAAATTGTTTGTCTGGACGTATATCATCATTCCTGTTATTTCGGTACGTAGTAAAGTTTTAGCGTACCCTGAATAATTCACAGTAAAAAACTAAACTAAAGCGATGAACTCCATACGTTCCAAAAAAAAAAAACAGATCATCACATAATGATACACGAATCGATACGAGCACCTTCCGAAATCGTAGAGAGTTTCGAACGGGAAAAAATAGTTGTAAGAGAGGAGAAAAACGATGCAATAAAACCAAACTTAGTTCTAAGCAAACATATTACGCGAAATTTATTACATCGGTCGGAGGGAAAATTTAACCGACAACGAAAACAGAGTGTGGAAAACTATAAAAAAAGAAGTTCCTTGTGATACGAAATAGAAGTTCATTATATAAAAGGGAGTAATTGTTTGTTCACGTGAACAAAAGCAGTTATGGAACTCGGAAACGATCTCAAGAAGCACCGACATTTTTACGTACAGAGAGTTTTAATTGCGGGAATTTTTCTGGGGGGGGGGGGGCCTTACGCGGGCGGGAGAGAAGATGATCCTTTTTACCCTATTATATACACTTACTACAAAAGTACAGCCTCCCCCCCCCCCACCACTATTTTCTCAAGAAAATTTTTCTTCGGTTTAGGCTCCATAATACTGTAATTTTTAGTTCGTCCGTGTGTAATGGACCGAGCTGAAATTTCTGAAACAGCACGGATACTAGAATGGGTTTTTATGGGCTTTAAACGTGCACGAAACGAAATGAGCTTTAAGGTAGCAGCATATAACAGAATAAGATTTCAAACCAGAAGAAAAAGTAGAATTTCTATGTTTCCCTTTCTCTTCTCTCACAAAATACGTGCTTTGAAGCGGTTCTTTATTTCGTTTTATTTTCTCGGATTGAGATCGAGAAATCACGATCTTTATGGGATACAGCTGCGTAGGTTTTTATTGCCCTCATACCGAGAAACGCATTGCTTCTCAGTCACGTGCATTCAAAAGCTATTGCGTTCCAGAAAGGTATGTGGAAATTACAGGAAAACGGACGAGGAAAAAATATATTCACAGAATATGTAAATTATAGAACAGTTAATATCTTAACTCCGAATATATTTCTTGTTTTTCCTTTATCATTATTTTTTAAATTTGTTTCCGGACTATTAAAGTCCGAGTTATATCTTGATGGCGTCATGACCTTTTTCGAAGATTAGAGAGTCGTGTTCTCGCTTAAATTTGATGGGAATTGCTTGGCTAATGTATAGTATGTCTGAATGTTATCTTTAGTATGTGCAGGGTGATTATGATAATTGAGGGAGCGGTAGCCCAGGTAAGATACTCGCTTGAAGTACCAAAAGATGGTTTAGAGGTGTCGCCAGTTCGATACCCGCTTTATCCTTGTCAGAAATTTTCCTGGCACAGGGTTACAACAGAAACGGTGACATGACCGGAAAATATTGTTACAGCAGGGAGTCTCAGATTAGCACAGCAATCTCTCGATGAGTATTAAAAAAAATAGGCTAGAGTTTCGAATCGGCAATGAATTGTAGGTCCCTGGCTAATTAGCCCTCGTGTGCAGTAAATGACCGTGGCGAGACAAAAATGATCACTGATTGTAATAATTAAAGTCTTTATTTCAAAGTGGGCTGAAAATTATGAAGTTATAGTCATATCGTGTGCTGAAGTTGGTTCTCTGTGATTGCTAACTTCGAGGCGCGAATGCGAGCTGATCTCCCCGTTTAAAAGTGAAGCCAGAGACCTACAACAGTTCAAATATTCAAACATTACACTCCACTCAGAATTTCTAATATGGATGGCACCACTAAAAACTCACACACAGCGCTATATACGCACTCAGACTGTGAGGTACAGACACTCACTTTTCCGGCATAAACTCAAACGGTAATAAATGGCCAATGGCGATAGACCGGGGTTGAGACCTATTTTTTTCAGCTTCCTTTGTTTTTATCAGGGGCCCAAAATACTTCCAGAACTGAGTCACTTTCTTCTTACCAAGTGGATTTCTGGAACAAAAAATAACATTATAACTTATAGCGTGCAAGTGCTTTGTAAATTAGGTGAGTCCTAGTATAACCCCGGTTTATATTCTTAGTATACCCCGTCAGCCTTCCCGTTGTGAGTGGACTCTGCAAATAGTTCTACTGAATTTGAAACTGATTACAAATTTTCACGCCATGTTTCATTTGAATGCTTCACATCTGTATACAGAGTAGTGTTCTTCACAATTTTTCTACTTGTAGATAGATGAAGTTGAGATCGGTGAACAATTTCACAAAGACGGGCATAAACGCAAGAAGTAGTTTACAAACAAGCAAAAAAACAAAAAAGAAAAAATTTTGCCAAATTCATAAATTAGTCAAGAATATGGAGAACCAAGCAAGTCAGCTACCTTTCTTAGTTATGACCCCCCTGAAATGTTCTTTGGTGAGAAAGTATGGTGAGAGGCCTTGAAGAAAAAGTTAATATTCTTGTGCAGTCATTCGGTAGTGATGTGTGAATAAAGTTTTTCTTATCCCATATTTTTCGCAGAGAAGTCATGAGTCAATTAACAACTCAAGGATTGATCAACAAAGGAGGCATTTTTTGATTATGGTGTTTCTAAACCTGTATTTGACCAATACTGACGAAGTTGAAAGCCTCACTAAAATTTCACTTATAAACCCACTTCATACATTGGCTCTTTGCAGATGATTACGCATACTTGCTTCTCTTCACAACAACACCGAAACGACGTTTCAACGGTGAAAATTGATTCCAAACAGCAAAAAAGTTTCAATACTATCTACGCATCCACTCATTCTCCCACAATACTCATTTTTCCAACTAATAGATACGAAACAAGAGATTGAAGAAAACAACCTGAAAATATCTGCATACATGGGATTCAGTACTACAATAGTAAATAGAAATGAAAATCCTGTAAAAATTGTGTATTTCACGTACAGTAAAAATTATACAAATATACACCAGAAACAGTTTCCTACTCCTATTTCCAAACTCAAAATTTAATCCAAACCACAGAACAACACGACGAAAGGATTTCCCTCGAAATCACTGCTTTCGAACAAAAAAAGGGCGATTTCTAAAAAAGATTCCTCCGAATCAATGGATTGGATCGGAAACAATTTCAGTCCATTCTTTTTGTTGATTACATCCAGGTTCACCGGCTCGTGGCTTCCTCCATTCAGATTTTTGTTCGGTAACTTTTCTGCTTCATAAGTCTCCGAAGAGCCCAACGACGCATTAAAATCGCAACAAGGAACTTTGTTCCTGGAATGGCACTTCAAACTACCCCGACGAAATTCAAAACGAAATAATAATAATAATAATAAACCAAAAAATCTAAAGGAAATTTTAATTGAGAATACATTAGAAAGGATTCTACCGCTCCTTGAAGCGTCAATCCTTGTCCGTTATATATATATATATATAAAGATCCTTATCTTCTGGAATCTTGGAAATGAGTTGGGCGGTGACCGAAGTATAAGGAGAAAGAGAGGTCTAGAAGATAATTCACCTAATTCTCCGTTTGCCAAAACCTTTCCGAGTTTGTCTTCGACGTATTCACCTGTTCATTAAGTAAGGCTCACGGCTGTAATTAGCTGGAGAGTGGAGATGGTGGTTGGGAGGTTTTGCAAAGGCGTTCGAACGCATTTCTTGGGGGAGCTAAGTGGCATTAGAGGAATAGAGGAAATCGAAGCAAAAGGAGGAGGAGAGTAGAATAGAGGAGAGAGAGAGAGAGAGAGAGAGAGAGAAAATGCACTGAATAAGATCTTGGAAAACCCGCAGACATCAGTCACGGAGATTTAGAGCGGTATAAACACTTTTAGTGCTCATAATGTACTCTTGAGATGCAGGAAAAGCCTTTGACTAAAATTGCATTGGGTTGAGTCTTTTGATTCGCTTTTTGGGGGGAAATTGATGATTTTTATATATGTGTGTGTGTGTGTGTGTGTGTCTCTTTCTCTCTCTCTCTCTGCATGTACGTTTTTAAAAGTAAAGACGGATTGTCATTAACCAGAGCGTGAAAGCAGATAATTATAGAAGCAGAAAATACGCTTTTATGGTGATGATCACTATAATAAGCATGCACGCGTCTCTCTCAAAATGTCTTTTAAACAAGAAATCCCTTAAGGTATTAAGAAATTCGACATGTTTTACATATTTTGTCATAAAGGACTAAATATTTTGAGTGTATTTGAATTCCTTCACGATGTTTTTCATGGTGAATGTTTTGAATTAGTCAGCTGTCGTTCACGTTAAAGCTTTGAATAGACACGAGATATTGGAATTTTTTGTGAATTTTTGAGATGCAATTACCATTACGAATATACCAAGGTATTTAACAACTGGCGGTTGCGAAGATGCATTTTTGGAAAAAGAAAATTCAACTGCCTTTGCGGGAAATCGAACCCGCGTCCTTTCACTTTCCGGGTGAATGCCCTAGACCAGTGGTCCACAACCTCTAGAATCCCACGGCCCGGTTGATTTCTTTTTTTGCGAGTGGAAGGCCTGATCGTACACACGAATGATGGGAAATAAATGGGTAAAAACGAAACGGTGAATCATTCACGGCCCGGTTTGACTGATGTCAGGGCCCATCGGTTGAGAAACACTGTCCTAGACCACTACACTACAAAAGTTACCAAGCTCTCAATCCTTCCTTGGAGCTCGTGCGCATTGAAAGGGACCGTACATGGACGGTCGGGCCTGACTCAGGCCAAGCTCACAACTGCTGACGCTGCCACCAGATGGCGACTTATGAAAGGATGACGTCACTCCACGCTACCATACGATGGTTTTTAACAACTGGCTGTTGAGATAGAATTTTCTCTCTTTTCAAAAATTCATCTTCGCAACAGCCAGTTGTTAAAAACCTTAGTATGGTAGCGGAGAGTGACGTCATATCCTTTCATTACGAATATTTTAGAATTATATATACATAGAAAGATTCGAGTTGAGAGACGACATTAAAAGCTGTCATACGTGTTGTGAGATTTTGAAAAGAAATGATGTATTGGGATTCTTAATTTTTGAGATGATTATCATTATAACTACTCTGGAAATACTCATAATTTTTTTTATTTTTGGGATTTTAAACGTGTATATATGCACGTAGAATTAAATGAGTTCCAAATTCTTAATTGTTCATTCATGTGCAAGTTTTGAAACTGCGCGGCATTGTTGGAATGGCGCGCTGGTCATTTAAAGTTCCGATTGCGTACGGAGAGCATGCAACAATTTACGAACGCTGAAATAGCGGGCATGCACCTTGTGTATGGTGCAGTTGACTCTGGCAATTTTAATCGAAATTGATTTGAAAACTTGAATTTTCAAAAACAAATTACTTATGAAAAAAAATATGCATAACGTTATTCAAATACATCTTCCTTTTTTTCCGCAATTGAAAAAGTTAAATCATTGCGCCTCATTTACAATAAAACCGATGCATTTTTCGGTAGAATACAACACATTCTGCCACGTAATTTCTAAGCATAAAATAATTCAAACTACCGTATTTCCCAGCATTAATTAACCGGCATGCCGGGAGACCAGTATGACGGGAATTCTCGTATTTTACGGCATGCTGGAAAATTCGAGTCGAGGATTCTGGAAAATTCTTAAATATCTTTGTTCAAAAAATCCGTTGAGTTGGCTGAATGCGTACATCGGGCATCTTCAACTCGTTGCTCGTGAGCACCCTGGTGCTCCCTGAATCCCTCCCTCAGAGTGCTCGAAGCTCGTGCCCGATTTGGTGCTCATGAGCACTTGATCAACGCTACAATTAAACACCTTGTACAAATTGATTCCAAAGAATTGAAACCATCCTAATTTTATGCATTTCTATGTCAAGCATGCCGTAAGGGTGCTCTTCTTTTTATTATGGGTACAGGCAGTGCTCGCGACTAGAAAAAGGTTGAAGACCTCTGGCGTACGTTGATCCTTATTGGACGCGGTGGCCCAGGTCGATAAGATACTCGCCTCAAGTAACAAAGGATGTTTAAAGGTATCACAAATTCGATACCAGGTTTGTCCCTGTCAAAAACTTTCCTGACACAGGGATATGACAGAAACGGAAACGTGATCACATTGAACATTGAAGGACCGGACACACCCCGCTTCCCATTTCAGAGAGATATCGACGCTTTCCCGGGGGATGGGTGTATCCGTAAATTTATTAATTTATGTGAAAATAACAATGATATACATATATACAATAAAGAATCTGGAGTAAAAATTGTGATCATATAGCACAGAAAAACATTGCTACCGCAGGGAGTCCCACATCGTGGAGCAACCCCTTGATAAGTATAACAAACGTTGCCATTCGGAATCGGCAGTAAATCGCAGTTCCCGGTCTAATTGGCCCTCGTGTGCAGAAAAAATGACGGTTGTGCGACAAAAATGATCAAATGATCCTTATTAAACTTATCTTTTCCCGGCATGACACGAACGGGCCAGACCTCAACATTCAAAAAGTTGGTGCCCCTCGAGTTTTACGGCATGCCGGTTAATTTTTGGGTGAGTATGATAAAGATCAATGGCCGGCCGAATATGTTCGGCCTGCCAATCTTTTTTATTTTCGTCTCTTTGTCCACTACTTATAAAGATTTTCCACCACTGCCTTAGAAAATGGAAATACAATTTCGGCTTGAGCATCTCAAGAGCTGCACTCGTAAGTCTCTGGGACGTTCTAATTTTTCGAAACAAACGTGTATCAGAAATTTATCCTGAAAAAAACACAAATATTACATTTGTGCAAGTGAGTAACCCTCCCTCGAATATCAGCATGAAATTTTCAACTAAAATGCAAATAACGAACAAGTAACCCTTTTCCGCAAACATGTAATCCATAACCTTGCTCAAACTGGTTAATATTGAATAAAATGGAGAATTGCAGAACGTGTATTCCAAGTGCTAAAACATTGAAAACACTATCTTCTTAGTTTCTTTAAAGTTCACTATAATTTATTACTTTGAAACGTTCGGCGAAACACACACACACGTGCTTTCACGTTTCCATACAAACAACCGGGGGGACCTAGAGGAATTCGTCTATCCTAATCCAGAAAAATCTCTTTTGCAACCCCCTTTTCTATTTACTCTTATAAGAGGAATATGCAACGATTCATGCGGTAGTGGAGAATTTTAGTTAGTTCACCGGATTGCAGTTTTGTCGGAGGTGAATTTATAATCATATTGTGGAAGTTATTGTTCCGAAGAAATTGTTTCCAGAGCGTGAAAGGTCTATCCTTCCCTCTCTCGATCCGGAAATTTTCGAGATTCGTTCTCCGGTTCAACTAAATGCATTCAATGCCGCTGAAGCTTCGCTCTGCCGGAAATATGCCAGTTACAGGGTCTATCTAACCTAAGATGTCTTGGAGAAAAGTGTGGTGTATCCAATATGTGATGAGAATTTTAATGAAGAATACGTCATTCGGAAACAATCATGACATAGAAATAATGCAAAGCATTATAAGTCATCATTTGTGTTAATTTTATGAGTTACATAAGATATTTACTCTGCATCTATTATCATGTGTAATACAGACTGAGCATATCGAATAAGTTTACCCTTTGAGGGAGTAACTAATAGTCGGAGTTGTGCCAAAATTGTTTACACGTACTACATAGGTCATTATGAAGTTATCTGGATGCATAAAAACAGGATATACTGATAACTGAATATAATAAACTTTCGTTCGTTGACATTTTCTGAGTATCCAGCACAATGCAGACAGGCATTTATTTACTCAAGAAAAACTTTTGTCTGATACCAATTTTGAACATTTTCCTCTCAACACAATAAATCACTGGCTTGGGGAACATAAACTGAAGATGGCAATGGAAAAAAACTAGATTTCACGTGGATCTCCTCGAAACGACCTCCGTCCATTAGACATGGTGAACAATTCATGAAGAGAAGTTCAGGGACATCAAGATTCTAGGAGTCGTTTTTTACGACCAATGTAACTGGTACAAACACATATCGGAAATTTCATTAAAGATCAATGCTCTTCTCCCTCGATTCTGGTGCTCCACTGGCAAGAACTGGGGCATCAGTGTTAGGATGCTTAGAATATTATATTTAACTGTCGCACAGCGAATAATAGCATATGGTGCCACTGCATGGGGAGGTAAACTTACGGAGGAGCAAGGTAGAAGACTTTATTCCATCCAGAGGGGTTGCCTATTATATATTCTGAAAGCATGCTCCACCTCACCCACAACTGCCTTGCAGGTTCTAGCCGGCTTACTCCCACTGCGCTTGGTCATTGGTCTTGAAGCTAAAAAGGGTCTGGTACTCAGAAACAGGCAAAATATCGAGCTTCAAGATGGCACCAACATCAGTTCTTGCCAGCTCCAGACCAAGACAACCGGTTGGACTCATCATCCAGCTGATTATCTACACGAACAGATCTCCACTGCACCTGCAAACATTGGGCAGGAGAATACCGACCTTAATATCTTCACGGACGGTTCAAAATCAGAAGATGGCGTGGCTGCAGCCTTCATCATACTTGAGGGAGGTATGGAAATCTACAAATGGTCACGTAAATTAAATGACTCAAATACTGTGTTCCAATCGGAGCTTTTTGCAATTTATATGGCCATCCAAAAGGCTCTGGAATTTAAAAACCAACACTCTCATGAAGAGATGATGACCAAATGGCGTCATTAATGGTCTAGCGAGAGAAAGACTGAACACAAAATTTTCGCTCTGCTCCCCACCGTCATCTGCAAGCTTAGGAAATGGACTAGACCAACGGTTCTCAACCTTTTTTGACTCGCCTTTTCAGTACATAATTTTTATATCGGATCCCTGTTTGACTCGAGCAGCCCTTTTCGTATACAATTTTTATGGCGGAACTCCATAGGCCTCTTTTTTTCATTTATCTGTCAGATTTACTTATTTATTTTCTTTTCCTTGAGTCGCCGCGGAGCCCCTGGGAAGTGCGCAAGGAGTTCCAAGGACTCCGTGGATCACCGGTTGAGAACCACTGGATACTCTTCTTTTCCGAACACGGTCCATTATCCTACCTTGCCAGGTTCCACAAGAGAACAGAAAAGTGCAAATGTGGGGAGGAGGGCACAGCGTACCATTACGCGACTACTTGTCCTTTGACCGTGGAACTACACATCCGAGTCCAGGCAAATGATGTTCAATCTTGGATGACTTCAGTGCTCAGAACCTCTGTGGTCTCCACGATCAAATTAAAATACTCATCAATCACATTGAAAATAATCAAGACTCTATCATCCATCCTAGACCAGTGACTGCTATTGTAGAGTGTCATGATACAGTATAAGTGATTCTTGCTCAAACTCTGATTTCGAGCCCTAAACTTTTCATTCTTTCATCGAACAATGATGTTTCACACGAATTCCCATTGTCAACTCTTAACGAAATCAGGACAATGATGTTCTTCAGATTTCCGTTGCCTTTTATTCATATATTTTTTCACATATTCATGTATCTTTGTAATCTTTTTCTATGCATTTGCATTTACGCACACTTATCTAAATGTATATATATTTGTAAGTTGTACGCTCTACTGTGTTGAACCATGAATTACCACAACGCTGGTTTAGTTCTGGAATGCATTTCGGACTGTGATGTTTTGTGAGAATATTTTGCGTCTAGTCTCTCGAATTCCCACTGCCTTCGTAATCCTGGATATTCATCGGATGGACTGTGATGCTTCATGGGAATATTTTTCACCATTACACTGTAATTATTTTGCTTCTGTCCCGCCCATTTAACAGAACTGTGATGTTTGTCATGTTGCTCTTTCCTGACAATTTGAAGGGTTGATATCATGACGTCCTCTTCTTCACAGGAGAAACGCTCGCAAATGTTTAAGCTCGTTACCTGGAGGTAACATTCAATTGATAAAATGACCAGAAAAACTGATGTCCTTAACAGCGTGAGATGATATGCTATCAATCACTTAAAAGGGGGGGGGGGATATAAATATTTCTTATTCTTGGATTTGTTTTTCTAAAGTGAAATTCGTTATAGCATGTGTTGTATCTAATGGAAGAGTAAAGAAGCTTTTTATGTGCGTAATCGATCACGTTAAGTGAAATGATATAGCCTCGTCTATAATACTTTCCGTGATTCATGCTGTATTCTGAAATATGACGCAGATTATGCATGTTGACATTTTTGTGTAGGAATAACAAAATAAGTTGTGAAGCGATGCTAATAATATATTTCTAACATTCGTGCATTGATTTCAGGTTGGGTTGAAAGTCCTTGTCAAAAATTTATATACAATCAACTAATCGACGTGAGAAAGTGTGGCTTGCAATTGAAAGCATGGGAAATATATTTTTTGGGAGGAATTTATATACTAATGGTCAGTCCTGTACATGATTCTTTTTTTTTTTTGAGCTGGTAATTTTTTCAATAGTTAATGGAGCGTATACAGGGTGTCCCGTAAGTCTTTATTCGGACTATATCTCATAAACACTTCATCGTAGAGGCATGGTTAAAAGAAATACAAATATGTGGTAAAAACTCACCATATATCAGTTCTGACAGTGAAAATATAGTGTGTCACAAAATGAAAAAAAATCTAAATTTTTATACGGTCTCTTTATACGTGGTTGCTTGCACTTATTGCAGAAAATCCGTTAGAAAAATATGATGTATATTTGGGTGAAATGCTGTTGTGCAATCTCTAAAAACACCCTCTGCCGCCTTTGCTATTGCGATTCGACCGCATATTCTGCGACCAAATATGTTTGGTTTTAGGAGTCTTATAGCGCCTTTCAAAGTTTGTTCCATAAATTTGGAATCCCTCTGTATACTATTCGTTTCTATAATTGCGCTGTAGTGAATTTCTAATCATGTTTAATGCAATAGTTGATTTTTAGCAATATTTCGTGCTACACTGCAGTGATTCCCAAACTTTTTTGAAGGGCAAACCTCTTATCGCAAGGCTTCTATCGTCAAATCCCCTACATAAGGTGACCATATGCTCCGTGTTCAGAAACTTTCTTGACTTTTCGCTAATAAAAATATGCTATTCCGAAAGTACTTCTCATATCGATTTGTATTTGCGCAATCACAGTGATAAATGAAACAAAATTATTTTTCAATATTTAGTCGACAGAATTGTTTTGTTATGAAATTTTAAACTGCACACATGTTTTGAATCCCGTGCAAGGAATTTCACTTATTTTAGCTCACACTAGGCTTGTAACACATTTGTTTCCTCAGTACATGCCAAACACTATGCTCAGGGTCGGTCTGAACAGTAAATACCGGCTAACATTACGGAAACGAAAGAACTCGGAAAGCTTTCTGCTAGCTAGACATCATTTCATTTGTTCACCAAAGAGCAAGTCATAAACAACAAACCAGCGTCATTAATTGTTCATAATCTAAAGCGTAAACATTGTCCGTTCATATTCACATATTATCATTCTGCGTTTTTAATTTTTAAAAATATATAATTTTGAAATCAGAAGATTCTTTCTGAATCATCCATTACAATTAATAACTGAAAATATATATAGATTATTGTGCTTGTAGAGATAAAATTACATTATACGCCACATGCATTGTAAGTAGTTGCTCAGCTGAGTAAAGACATGCTTTATAGTTAGCTATATTTTGATATTATTTCTTTGTTGTTGCCAAAATAAATGTCTCTTTCGGACGTTTTTTATTTTGGTGAATCTCTCGCGATCCACACTTTGGGAGCAACTGCTATAGTGAGTTTCCGAAAAAATTTGGATAGCAATGTTTGTAATTCGGAAAAGAAACGACATCATCTCTGAAAAATTTTCAATGGTTGTGTTATGTGTTGTACAGGATGCATATAGTAACGTCTGTCCACACACTCCTCCCTAACTTTTTAACCAATCATTTTAAAGACACACTAAGACTTACAATACAAATACAAATACAACGCCACAACAGGCAAATTGCCCAACGAGGTGGCTGACTTAGCAACATCATGGATCCCCGAGCCATTTTTTGGAGGCCCTACCTACTACTGCTACACCACACATGCACCTCGCAGTTTAGATATTCCATTTGTAATACACGGCCTCCAGTAAAGTAAATGGCATACATTAACTGGCCCATTATTTGAATACTTTCTCTATATAATATATCAATATATATCTGTTGTAACATTTTATGTACCATAATTCAAAATTTTATTTTTCATACGGCCCCTTCTATTTAGAAAGTTGTCGCCCAGTCTCTTCTCAGTTTATAAAAATACATATATTCCATGTTTCTGAGTGCAATATTCACTGAAATATTGTTGATTTAAGAAGTAAAAGGGGCATATCAGAATTTAGAAAATTTTTGACAAACTGCAATTTTATAGAATTTTTGATTTTTTCCCCTCCAGTTTTCCCTTGATATATGCTATTTTTTTCTCTCATTTTCAGTGATTTTTGAAACAACTCGGCTAAAATTGCGGTAATTCATAAACATACACGTGTATGGGTCCGTATTAAAAAATGTATTTATAAACAACCACATTATTTGGATTATTTTCGAATTGAAAGTTGAAAGTATTTTTCCTGTAACCAACGTTTCCGGAGTTGAAGGGCGTGTATAAGAACTTACTACATGAACGTTTTTTATTCTATGGATAATATCTAACAAAATTTTGCTCCATTGTTATTTGAAATAATAATAAAATCAACAACGTTATGTACATTAGGGAATTTCTTACTGTACATGGAATAACAAAGTTCCCTACACAAAACAGAAACTAGCTCTGAATTTTTGTAGTCTCATGCCGTAAATCATATCCCTAAAATTAGCCTTTAGCAGTTTGAGCAAGCTAATAAATTTATTTCCCACAGATTGAGTTACAGTTGAGTTTGAGGGAACTGTTTAACTTTGATTTCGATCGAAGCAAACGCTGAATATTAAGAGTTATTAAGAGCAGAGAAAAATTCAAAGTTATCCGTAGATAGAGGAATGTGCGTGTTCGTCCCACTCGCCAAAAATATTTCTTTTCTCAATTCTTTAGTAAATCGATCGGTTGGGGGGAAAGAATTATTGGGAAAAGTCTTGAAAATTCCTTCAAATAATGAAACAGTCCCCCCCCCCCTCCCGTTTTCCATTCGAGAGAGCGGGAGAGAGGAGCTTATTAATAATCCTTCACCGTGTTAGTTCACATTACATAGACGGAATTCTCACTTTTCCGAAGGTAATAAAGTAACACGAAGCGAAAACTTTTCCATAAAAGGCGTAAAAGTAAACATGACCGTGTTACTCTCTTCACAAAAGCTAAACATGGCCGAAGTTTTAAATTTTACTCCTCTCTCCACGATGTTTTGATTTCGCAAACAAGGTAGCGGCAGCTCGTTGTTCGCACGGTATTCCTTAATAAGCATCTGGGTAAATGATAATTCATGCCGTTAGTGATAAACAACTTTGGAAGCATTGATGGTTTCCTATTTATGTATCGCGTAGAAATACAAAAAAAAAAATGTACACAAATTGTGTATCGTGTTTAAACTAACGTATTTCCGTATAATATATATCGTCTTGATAAGGAGCGCGGTGTAGCCCAGGTTGATACTTGCGTGAAGTACAAAGGATGTTCAGAGGTGTCGCGAGTTCGATACCCGATTCTTTTTTGTCAGAAAGTTTTCTGACACAGGGATACAACAATAGCGCGGTCATGATTCATTCATTCACGTGGTCATGATTTATTCATTCACGTGGTCATGATTCATTCATGTTACCATGATTCATTCATTCATGTGGTCATGATTTATTCATGTTACCATGATTCATTCATTCACGTGGTCATGATTTATTCATGTTACCATGATTCATTCACGTGGTCATGATTCATTCATGTTTCCATGATTCATTCATTCATGTTACCATGATTCATTCATTCATGTGGTCATGATTCATTCATGTTTCCATGATTCATTCATTCATGTTACCATGATTCATTCATTCATGTGGTCATGATTCATTCATTCATGTGGTCATGATTCATTCATGTGGTCATGATTCATTCATTCATGTGGTCATGATTCATTCATTCATGTGGTCATGATTCATTCATGTGGTCATGATTCATTCATGTTACCATGATTCATTCATTCATGTGGTCATGATTCATTCATGTTACCATGATTCATTCATTCATGTGGTCATGATTCATTTATTCATGTGGTCATGATTCATTTATTCATGTGGTCATGATTCATTCATTCATGTGGTCATGTCACCGCTCCTGTTGTTGTATCCCTGTCAGAAGTTTCTGACAAAGAAGAATCGGGTATCGAACTCGCGACACCTTTGTCGAACTTTGTGAACATCCTTTGTACTTCACGCAAGTATCAACCTGGGCTACACCGCGCTCCTTATCAAGACGATATATATTATACGGAAATACGTTAGTTTAAACACGATACACAATTTGTGTACATTTTTTTTGTCTTTGTACACGATATATATATATATAGGAAACCATCAATGCTTTCAAAGGTGTTTATCACTAACGGCATGAATTATCATTTACCTAGATGCTTATTAAGGGTAAAATATTGTCGCGAGTTCGATACCCGATTCTTATTTGTCAGAAACTTTTCTGACACAGGGGTACAACAACAGGAACGGCGGAATGACCACAGAAAAATATTGCTACAGCAGTTAGTCCCGCATCGAAGGGGTTAGCGCACCTACATCTCGGTGAGTATAAAAAAGGCTGCCGTGTTCGGAATCGGCAATAAATTGTAGGTCCCGATCTAATTATCCCTCGTGTGTAGAAAATGACAGCGGTGAGATAAAAATGAGCTGAAACCAAATCTCTTTTGATAGGATTTGCCATTTTACCAACATTATGAAGTTTCTGTTTTCAAATGGTGATTTTAATTTGTTGGCAATAGAATTTTTGTGATGCCACTCTCAGCTATTACCACGGAGGTTTTGATAGCTGGCTGATGCGAAGATAAATCCAGGACAGAAAATTCAACTGACTTTGCAGGGAATCGAACCCCACGTCTTCTCACTTGATTGAGCGGTATAGAATACAAAGACAACAAATCCTCTTTCGTTAGAGATCGCGTACGCTGGTCGGTTGTGTGCTAGGACAGCCAGGCCTAACTCAGGTCAAACCTCACAATTTCAGACTCTGCTACCAGATGGAGTCACAATCTCTAGTGGTCGAAGGCGCTCACCCGGCAAAGTGAGAAAACGTGATTTCGATTCCCCGAAAAAGGCCAGTAGAATTGTTTTCCCTGGATTTCCCTGCATCAGCCAGCTGTCGAAATCTTCGTAGTAATAGCGGAGAGTGAGATCATCTTCGGATAAGTCGCCATCCGGTGGCAGTGTCAGAAATTGTGAGCTTTGGCTTGAGTTAGGTCTGGCTACTACTACTACTATACCAGACGTACACCTCGTCCACATTCCTCCATGAAATTTCTTACGAATTGGTACATGTTGGAATGTGCGTATACGTGTTTTGATCTAAAGTGTATTTAACCTAAGAATACGCAATGCTTGTTACATGTAGTACTGTCATTTGCTGTAAATTTTTCTAACTGTAACTGAAGTGTGATGATTGAATAATGGAATCGTTGTAGAGGTCTTGATCTCTCTCTCTCTCTCTCTCTATCTCTATCTCTCTCTCAGTGGGGAGACTTTTTAACTGGGATATAGGCCCATAGTTGCACTTCGAAGTTAGTTACATCTGGCAGTCCATGTTCAGCGCACACGAGCTCTAAGGGAAGAGGGCTCGTTGACTTTGTAGTCTAGTGATCTAGGGTGCTAACCCGGGAAGTGAGAGGACGTGGGTTTGAATCCCCGCAAAGCCAACTGAATATTCTGTCCTGGATTCGCATCAGCCAGCTGTCGAAACCTGTAATAGAACTTTTATTTAAATCGCTATGCTACCAACTGCGCCGTTTTTCTTGACGATAAAAGACCTTTATGATTTCTGAAATATGTATACACCTTGATGTGGGGGTTTAGACATTATATTAAATCACACAATTGAGCTCATATTTTCAACAGCTTGAGAATGGGTTTCTCCATTCAGATTTCTGAATTAATTCGAGCGGAAAATTCCGCTCGTGTTGTGCATTCTCAATGAAAATTTTTAGTTCGTGTGATGCTAACTCTGCTCTCAACTAGATGAGTTGGAACTCTATCTCTATAAAATTACTTATTGGTATGTTATGTCTGGTAAAAATAATCATAAGAAACTGTACTGGACTCTTTTCTAGTGTCCGCATATAAAGGACGGTACGCGGAGAATGTGCAAAAGTAATGGAAATTCTATCGTTGAGTTTAGGATAAAAGTAAATTATGAAAACATGTCAACAGGAAGAAAGATATTGATCTGTGATCTTCTCGTTTAAGTCAAATAATGATAGAGAAAAAATAAACCATGATTTTTTTACGGAATTCTAATAAAAAAAATTCTAATCAGCAAAACTTTCCGCCCTTTTATGTAAAAAAAAGAATATCATTCGTAGAGTATATACCTAAATGAAATTCTTTGGAATCATTAATAATCAAAACTCTTAAATTCTTCTTCTTTCTACTTGCTTAATTCTTGAAAAGAAAATGCTCATAGACTGAAAAGGTGGGAAAATTTCGGAATTTTAACTATTGGTATTCCGATAAACACTTTCATTCAGATGTTATACCGTGAATTTACTTCTACACTGTGGACAGAGGCAAAACTCATTCTGATTGACATATTTGTATTTGGGTTCTTATTAAAATTTTGATTTTTCTTGATCCTCATTTCAGTGGGCTCACAAGCTTGCTTAGCCCCTAAATGTTTTGCAACTGTGTTTAAAAATCTTAAATAAAGGAAATTTGAATTTGAATTTGAAGAGTGTGAAATCATGTCACAGCGGAATTTTCCTCTTGAATACCTGACTTATTCAGGATTAATCATAAAACTAATTTTTTCTATCACTTTTAGTAAACCACCCGTTGCAGTGAGCACTACTGAGATCTACATGAGACGTTATGAAAGATATTGGGGTATTATGATATCAAGAAGTTGGACGGGGGAAGGGTACAAAAGGAGAGGGAACCCCACTCTTCGATCGGAAAATGATTCTTTTTTTGCATTTAAACATATATAACAAACAAATTAAGCACCCCTTTACCCTGAGAAGAGGATAAAAAACTAACCCCACCCTGTTAGATAAGATTGCGTACTCTACTGGAAGAGCATGATACAAAGTACTGTGCTCGTTAGGCACCATTGAAATGTCTAGACATACTTGTTTGGTGAAGCAAATGCTACCCCAAACAATAAATCAATTATTCCATCAGTGCCGTACGGGCTCATCCGGGCACGACCCGGGAGGGCCCTCAAGAGAAGAAGGACCTCAGAAAAATGATAAGTAGTTGAATTTTTCGAGAATTTGCCAGGTAGGGCTGCGAAAAATCAGTTGGTCCGAGGGTCCCATGATGCTCTCAAGACGGCCCTGCATTCCATCCAGTCTCGACAGAAAAATGTTTTAATTTATTCATCAGCAGCGTACTAACAACCATGATAAAAGTCCGTTATAACGATAGTTCGCAATCAGAGGGGGAAAACTATCGTTATAAAGGACACCAAAATTCTCGTTATAAATGAATTTTGGTTTGTTCCACTGTTGACACAAATAAATGGGGGGAATGTGTTCACAGTGCGACAAAATTTTGCACTTTATGGAATGTATCAGTTTCTCCAGCTGGAGTACGAAAGTGCTCAATAACATTTAAGACAGAGAAAATGATTAAAACATGTCTTTCCTGTGTGAGTTATGAAAGGTTCCAAGAAAGGAGGGAGGGAGGAGAGGGTTTTTCAAAAGGGGAATAACAACGATGTCAAAACCGGAGGCCTTGCCTCCCCCGCCCAACCTACACATCCCGTGTTTTTCCATCTCCTACATAGATAATAAGGAGATACTGTACGTGGTCTTCTCTTATCTATGGAAAGATTCTGACATGCCCCGATTATAAACACCTATGAATAGGGTAAAATTTAAGAAATGTGGCATTTTCATAAATGCCACTCTTAATCCATAAAGAAAGGGAAAGGACTACACGTTTCTCGAGAAATTCCGCTGTCGTTGTTATGAATGTGCTCATTTTCATACATGAATAACTCGCTATAAACGCGGATATTGACTATTATTTGAGAATTGCGAATTAATCATGATAGCGAGATTATCATTATAAGCCATTCGGCGACAGTGAAGACGGACTTTCACTGTATTTGAGTTATGGCGTTGAATGAAATCTCAAGACAATTGTAGTGTTTATTAGATAATCATTTTTTATTTGAAGCTTGGTTGCAGTGATGCGTTTGCTGAATGGGGGAGGTCTCAAATCCACAAAATTCAACGTTTCATAACTCAGTCGATTTCGACCGTAAGAGATATTTTTTTCTCCCTCTAGCGTTTGCATGAAAAATTCTCCATGAACTATAAGTTATTTGAACATGGGTGTTATATTAAATATATATAACTTTTGTCGCACCCGGTCATTTTCTGCACACGATGGCTAGTTAGATCGGGACCTACGATTTCTTGCCGATTTCGAACCGCAGCCTTTATTATACCCACCGAGAGGTTGTCGGTGCACTAACTGTTCGATGCGAGACTCTCTGCGGTAATATGTTTCTGCGATCATCTCGTCGTTTCTGTTGTACCCCGTATCAGGAAAGTTTCTGACAAAGACGAACTGGGTATCGAACTCACGACACCTCTAAATATCATTTGTTACTTTAGGCGAGTATCTGATCGACTTGGGCTACTGCGTCCTTAGAACAACGTTTCCAGGGTGAAAATGGTCAACATCGATGCTGGCTGACTACTGTTCGAAAATTGTAAGAGATGATTTTCATATCCGGTGCAAGCGTAATGTATAATGAAGTACGTGCCAGACGCCAATAAATTAATTGCTGAATAAATGTATAACAGCAATAAATATGCTGTAATACATACGCCCAAGAACACAAGTGTTTCATCCTTTTCCGGCGGGTGTGAATGAAATGGAGATGCCGGCCATATATATAGTCGTCAATTTATAACTTATTACAGCTTGATTGATGAGATTGGTATATTCTAGATTGGATAAACTCAATTCCAGATTCTATCACATGCAAGACAAAATTATTCTTTGATTATTTACATAAGGACTATTACGATTACGGACTAATTATCTGTGGGTGATGCTATGATCACAATTTTTACTCCAGATTTTTTATTGTATATTATGTATATCGTAGTTTGTTATTTTCACATAAATTAATAAATTTCCGGATACATCCATCCCCCGGAAAAGCTTCGATGTCTCTCTGAGATGGGAAGTGGGCTGTGTCCGGTCCTTCAATGTTCAATGTGTTTTTATGTACCGTAATTTCACGCAACTATGGTCTTAAGCCACAACCGTAGTCCAAACGCCCGTGCTCACTAAAACATCGATAATCGAAATGCTGATAACATTCTAATGGACTAATTAATTATTAAAGTAAAGAGCATAGATAGGGTAATATGGAGATGTGTTTAGGACGTCTTCTTTACTTTCCCGCGAATCAGCTGTTAGTTGGGGGTTGTTTTTCCAGCGGGACAACGTTATCTTGTCCAGTTGGAAACTTTCTCGGCTACAAGTTCTTACAACAAGCTGGTCTGGGCTATTGATGTTCTGTAATACCGGTAATTTAGTACTTAGCTATGTTTAATAAACATTTTTACTGTTGCGTGCGTATAAAAAATATTTATAGGAAAAATAATAGAGAGAATATTGCACTTTGCTCTCAACTGAGGTCCAACCATTTTTATGGACCATAAGCTGTCACCCGTAGCTTCGCTCGCGTGAATTTGGTATTCTGAAAATTGCTCGTCGATGATTCCCCCATGCAACATTTGACACTCTTGGGGGGTGAATTTTCAGAAATCCTGTCCTAGTGGGTATCTACTTTATAAAATATATTATTACCTAAATTTCATATTTATGGCATCGGCGATTTCGGCTGAGTGATGATTGCTCCATATAATCTTTGAACCTCCCTCTCTTAGGGGGTTGAATTTTGGTTACAACGGTTTCGACTCGGCTGATTTCTCCATACTACCTTCCCTATTGAACCACCCTTATCACCCCCCCCCCCACTAGCGGTTGAATTTCGAAAAACCCCTTCATAGTTAGTCTTTACGTCATTAAACGGAACTTCTGACCAAATTTCGTGATGATTTCATAGCTTCAGTGGTTTTGGCTCTGTGGAATTTCTCTATGAATTTCCCTTTTTGACCCGTTTAGGGGTCGAATTTAGAAAAAAACCCTTCTTCATCTTCTTCTAGCAAAGAGGATGGAAATGGATATATGATACAATTGAAGTAGATTTTCTCAACTATGGTTCGTAAGCGATTTATAACACAAAACATTTGATGGACTATAGTTGGGACTTGGTAACACAACTACAGTCCAAAATTAAATTTTTAAAAAATCCATATTCGAGCTACATAAGAAATTAAAAAAGTATTTAACATTAATGCTTGATCTTTCTACAGGCAATATCAGCAAAAAAAAATGTTGAATAGCTTGAATACAGAAGTTGTGATGATTAATCTAGAAAATGGTGTTATTTTGGACCATAGTTGTGTGAAATTACGGTACGTTAATGTTGTGCCCAAACAGTTTCATTTATATGTTAGACAATCAAAGTTTGATGGTAGCCCAGTCGATAAGATATTCGCCAAAGGATGTTGAGAGGTATCGCGAGTTCGATACCCGGTTCGTCCATGTTGGAAACTTTCTTGATAGAGGGGTACAACAGAAACCGCGACAGAGACCTCAAAAAACATATATATCTCTTTTTGAGAATGATTTTTCGGACTTGAAACGACTTCTAAACTGATGTCCGATATATTTGGAACGTGATTTTCTAATGGAGAGTTTCCTCTAAAATAAATGGACCGGGAGTTAGTAAATTGGCGATAATACGATTTGACAACCTGTATGTCTCGTTTAAAAAGTGCCAAGTGTCACAGAAAGCGAATAAATCAAACGCCAACACCGAAAAAAAAGAAGAGACAAAATTATAGCAACAATTTTTATGAATATCATTTTTTTTTTCATTATTTTACAGAGACAGTGTGTGTGTGTTTCATAATATCTTCTCACAAATTTAAATATTTTTCACACGTACTTGTAGTATTGCATTTATATACACAGTTTTTTTTTGCATTTTTTTCTTCTTGTGATGCTCGTCCATAATAATTATTACAATTATAATAATGATAATATCAGCAACAACAAGAACTTCACGCATCTTTTATATAAAAATGACGATTCCTCTTTCATTAATATTTTGCAATTTTTTTTTTCCGGTAGTAATCAGTACAAATAGCATCTCTTCATTTTTTTTTAATGGGGGTTTGGGATGTGAATGTCTTGGCCACAGACATGAGAATACAATATGGGAGGTTGAATGGACAACATACATTACCGTGACCATATTTCTATATTATATCTAATTCGATTATCTAATAATAATTATTATTATCGTCTTTTTTGTTTGCTTCCGATATTTCGTGTACCTTCAGTACTTCTGTACATTTTTTTCTTGAGGGGCGGTGGAAATGAAAAGCGCTACTCTTTACAAGTATCGTCATTATTTACATTTTACACGTAAGGTTACAACGAATATTTATTTTAGAGCACTGGCCACCCACAACTATTCCCACTAAGTACACACGCAAGCACATGCACAACATGGGATAGAAGGTGTGTGTGTTTGTGAAATGTGTGTGTGCACGAAAATCTGATTAATTTTTAAGCTCCATTTGCCTCATCGGAAAATACTGAACTTTCGGTAGTTGTGATGCCCATGCACACAGTTGATGTACATTGAAATTGTCTTTTGTTTACATGCTGTGTCTGGGTAATTTCCATTGATAGGATTTCCGTTAAAATAATAAATATTCGAAAACAAATTGCAAATTTCACTTTTCATGTTGATTATTTAATGAATAATAGTTCCAAATACAGGTGCGATCAAATGAACGTGTAACGAGAGCTGTAGAAAAATTCACATGAAATGTTGCAAAAAAACTGGATGTACTCTTTCACTTCAGCCTTGTTCATGATGCCAAGGGGTACACATTCCATCGTTTTAAGTTTTGACAGCTCTGTCCATATGAGATATACATTATACAAACCAAATATACGGTCCATATGAGTGGACTGGCTGTTTGATTGACTTTCACAAATTGGTCAACCCTGGATGAGCCGTAACGGTGCTCGGGACCACAAATCCACTTTGCAGCTCATCATAAGGAGAGCTACAATAAATTTTAGCCTGGGCGTGTGCAATATCGGAGAGGAGCGAAACATCGCTCTTTGTGGCCCGGTCAAGTGACACCACGAGTGCAAGAGACAACACGAAAACACTATCATAAAATCGCTAAGAATTGCTTGCTGTGACCCCCCCCCCCCCCCTCACACAGGCTTCATTGTTCATATACTCCTCGTTTTGTGCAGCATTTGTAACTCTTTTTGGGGCTATTTTTTTGTAATATATATACGTATATACCAATTTGTTTTTCAGTCGGACCACCGTCTAGATTTTTTTTCCTGCACGCCCTTCTGGGCACAGAGCTTATAAAGCTAATGGAACAGAGCCTGGTCGTACTTGGTCATCGAAGAAATGGCCAAGGATCACTGTTGGTTGAGTTCCTTAAGTATGGAGCCACACCACACATATATTTTAGGAAATTGAATAGTCTTCATCCAACCTTGAAGAAGAAACTTTCTGGAATGGTGAACCTTTTGTCCCAAATTCTGCTGAGAAGTAACTACTACACTTCACCACACACCAACTCCGGTCATATAACTATACGCAATTTACTACCGTTAACGAGTTGGGTTGGAAATGAAGGCGCGATCTATCGGTTGTCGCCTTAAGCTCATTTGGGGGAAAAATATCTGCGTTCTTCTCTCGGACCGAACTGGGATTCGGATGCAACCTTCACGATGATAGATGCGCATCTTATCGACCATGCCACTCGAGCGCTACTGGAATATCCAATATATAATCCGATAACCAGTTTGTTCCACACCCTTTTATCAAGAAACTTCTTAATTACATAATTGAGAAAAAGTATACGTTATCGACAGCTTTCTCGTCAGCATTTCATTTGATCAACCAATACAAATCCGGTTCACGGCATTGATTCAACATACAAGCCCATGCACGGAAAGTTCTTTGTATGAACTTTTGAATCTAAAAGGTGGGATATAATTGAATAAACCATCCCGCATAAAATTTCTATAGAAACGCCTTAAACAAATGGATCACCCGATTAGTGCATTTTACATGATAATGACGATATGGTTCTCTTGAATTATAAAATACGCGTCGATGAATCATTACATTATGACCATTCCTTGCTTGTAACAGTCAGCGCACGCGGATACGACACGACAGGGGGAATCCTTTCGCACTCTTGTGAAATCATTTCAGTGCCTTTCGTCATTCCAAGATGCCCATAACAAATATGGATGTTATGGGCATCTTTTTCTCAGCCACCTCGTTGGGCATTTTGCCTGTTGTTGCGTTGTATTTGTATTTGTATAAGAGAGTAATTCTGATATCCACTAGGAAAGCAACTTTCCGTCTGATTTTTGGCTGCGGCGTCAGTAAAACAATCTATTCAATCGACTTTAACTAGGAACAAATCACAACTTGAGTTTGTAACCTTGGAACCTTCTATTTCCTAGAACTGTCCACCTGGTTGGCTGTTCATTTACCATCAAAGTTGGAATCTCCCGAGGCGGTTTTTTCTCTCACTTTTGTGAATACCTGTAGCACTTGTGCTCCCCATCTTTCTAGCATTGAGATCGGGAGCAAGCCGCCATTTTTCCGCAGTCCCTTAGAAAGATATTTACTAGTGGTATGTGTAGTTCAATAGTAGCTGTTTCAACAGCGGTGTCCAGTAAAATAGATAGATACGACTTCCGCGAATGGGCTACCCTCGTCCGCACCGCAGAGCAGCGTATGAAACGGGTAGTCATAATGTAATGTCTCATCAGTGTGTAATATGACGTTGCAATTCTCAAATCTTTATCTCTTATCGATATCACTGTAAATATTTAAATACAATTACTCTACAATTCGGTAATAAAATCGATTAAAAACAAAATGGCGGAAGAAACATTTTATTATGCCTGCATAAAATGGGTATGTGTCAGGGTTCCCACTTTCGTTTGCCACTATGCTGAATCACAAAATGTTTCATTTGGCGAGTAAATAATTAAGTGAACCCAATAAAACAATAAGTGTTCATTCCCTACAATGTCGTTGAACTGCCAGCGTCTATTTACCAATGTCACCAAAAACAGAGAGCCAATTTTGCCCCTTTTTCTCGATTCGGCTGCGTTTCTTTTTTTCTTTTCGCCAATCAGCCAAACTTTCTACAAATAATTGTCAAATAAATCATAAAACACTCCAATATTATTCTATTCATATTTATTCCAAAAATTACCCATGACTTCATATATTAATGATTGCCACTCCTGATATTTTATATGTATATCCACCATCATTATTGTATTAAAATAAAATACACAGTTATATAAAACATCAACCGAGGTGACATGAAATAAAACATTACCATGCAGACAAATTCCCACATGAACATCAATTTCCTATCATTCAATTATTAATACTCATTCATTGCTAGAGTTTTTGGCATCCCATTTATCATTTGTTTTGCATAGGCACACAATCTAGTCTTCACATACATTATATATCCTGGTGGAATGAATGGTCCATTCCAAAGCGATACCTGGTAATTTAGTCATCTTTTTACCCATGGACAGATAGGATGGTAATCGGAGAACACTAATCAGTCTCTTACCGTTAATCATTATTCACATCTTCATGTATTACTTCAATACACAAAAAAACATATATCAAGCTCTTCGACTCGCATAAAATCTTATTTTATGGGTAGTGTACATTCGTCTGTGTTGAGACATAGCCCTGTGTTGATGAAGATCACTCGTTCCAATGGCCATGAAGGGTTGATTCCGCCTATAAACTATTGCGCGAACATTTGGTGGTGTTCACGCGTCATTTATGACCTGAAGGGTTCGCTTTATAAAGGCTTGGAAAAAAAGTCCTGTGACACTGTTGATATAAAGCAGTCAGTCTTCATCGGGAGAGAGCGCGAAAAAACTAAAGAATATCCAAAGGTGTCTTCGCTGCTAGACGCGTCACCTCTGTTTTTGATTGGATTTATGAAACACTATGTTCGCCGGATCGTCGGCTAGATCCGGATAGCGTTCGACTTCGTGGTAATAGTCACCTCGGTACCCGGGGACGGTACTCGAGGCTAGGATGTGCTCCTTCTCCTTGTCGGACCATTTCTGAGAACCTCTCTGATTGGTGAGGATTATCTCCCGCTCGTGAGCCCACCTCTGTCCAACCGCGTGTTTCTTGGCGTGCCTTAGTAACCTCTGCCTCTCCTTGTGTGGATTCGTACCGTACCTTATGTTGAGTATCGCGTGCTCGGCGTGGACTCTTATGTCCACGTGGTGTCCGGACTTGGCGTCCTCGGGTTTCGACTCGTGAACAGTGGTGTTGATCGCGGACCCGAGCCTCTGGAGTTGATTGAGATCGTCCGCCACTCGCCAGGCGCTGTCCTTGACGAAGTAGAACACGTCCTGACCGTGCATGACGAGGTGCAGGTCCAGCAGGAACGAGTTGTTGAACACGGAAGTGAACACGTCCCGTCTGATGGTGTCTGCCTCAACCGATGTCCTGACTATGGCCCGGTCTCCCATTCTGGAAACGGTTATGCCCGATCCGAAAGGAACACTCTGGGTGCTTATCTTGGGCACTATGGTCTCGAAAAGCTGTTCGCGCTTCACTTTTGGTTTCGCGACGCTGGTCAGGGCAGCGAAACTTTCGAGCTTCTGCTGGATGGCACAGGCGAATCCCGAAACTAGCGGAACTGAAGGCATGTCTAAGAAAAGGGGTTGGGCTTCCTTGTCGTGGGTGGCGTGGAATACTGATGCTGCTGCGAGATCCAAACTTCCGATGTCTATACCCTGGCTACGTATCCAAGCATAGAGATCTGTGAAAAGACCATAGAAGAACAAAAGTCAGAAACTGTTACATTTTTCTCTTAAAACAGTAAAAATACTAGGGACTGACGGGACATTGAACACGATAGCGAGGCGCATGCGTGAAGTGGGAGGAGGCGTTTTCTTGAAAGAAATTGTGCCTTCGGCTTTTACTTTTGGAAACTTATCATCCAAGGTCCGAGTCCATAAACGAACGATTTCCCTTATATTTTGTCATGATGGCTCACTGTTGACACTTTACGCTCTGATTCGTCACAAAACACAGTGAGAACGTATGACCCCCCCCCCCCCCAGCACACATCCGGGGAAGTCGGTGAATATCAGCTTTGAGTTCAAGTGAACCTAAACTTTGTCTTACTGAGAAAGGCTACTACTAGTTAACCGTACATGCACGTCGTACACATTCCTCTGCGGAATTTCTAACGAATCGGTACATGCCGGGATGTGTGATCTGAGTGTATGTGTGGCCCTTAACGTATTTATGTTGTTGGTTGCGCTTGTTTAGTGTCCTTTCTGTATTCTATTCTGCCATCTCTCTTCAATTTTCTGAAGTAAAAATGGAAATGCTGGAATTTTCATGTTCTGTCAGTATCGTGTTGCAGGTCTGCCTGCTCTCCGCGGAGAGACTTTTTCAAAAGGAGACCAGCTTGCTTTCGCACCTCGAAGCTGGAAAACCACAGAAAACCAATTTCAGTCGACCACCACTGTGTCGCCAACGGAATTCGAACCTGGATCCTCAGGACGAGAGTCCAGCACGATGACCACACGACCGCACAGCGGATAATAGCGAGAGGCTAGAATTTTTCGGTTTTCACTCTCTAGAATTGCGCAGAATCGTTGGAGATCTGAATGTGCGCTGCAAACTAGTCCAACAAATGGTTTGTTTATCATCACATCGGGGGAACCTTCCGTCCAGATCATGGACAGACGAGCAAACCTACGTAGGCAACACTTCCAAATAAGAACATCATCGGCCAGAAAAGATTTTCTTTTTTTCACGGGTACAGATGCTGCGCTGCAAGAATCTGGAAGAGTCTGCCATCAAACGTCCCAACTCGGCCGGGTGTAGGCCTGCCATCAAACGTCGTACAACTACGCGGGATTTGCTTTCACTATTGAAGGTTGCGTCCTGGCTCCAAATACGGAGTTCATCATCCTCTACGGACCGAATAATATTTACACAGATGTATTTATTTATTGGCATTAGCAAAAAAAAAAAAAATTCAGCATTTTTAAATAAATTTTTAGCATTTTTTTTAATCCATTTTTTTTTTCATTTTAGTAATGATGATTATGTTTTCATTTAGGCTTTCTTCCTTTATTTGCGTGCTTTCGTGAGTCTACCAGTGTAAGTGTATTCATGGCTGATGGGGTTGTAAGTAACTTAAGAATGGACCGCATTCAGCTTGCGCAGCAGTTAAAAAAGAATCACGATAAGCAAAAATATAAGATATTTTCAAGAAAAGGAATAAAGAAGTGGGAAGGGAACAGAAAAATGGCCATTTTCTAGAGCGGGATTCGAATCAGTGATCCTGGAAGTGCGAGTCCTACGATCCATCCCTACAGCCACTCTGCTCATCGTCAGAAAAAAATTTTGGTTCCAATTAACGGTCGCTAGAAAGAATGTTGGCTCCACTTAGCAGCAACTCTTCTTTCAATAATCACACGCATGCGCATTTTGACGTGTTCAATGTTCCCGTGGATCAATCTGATAAAATAAACTTAATTTTATAGACACTATCCTCTTACCAAGCTTATTCTTTATTTTCTTGTCCATGTTGATGGGATCGTTCTTGTTGAACCTGTAAAGGTGAAGGTGCTGAGGGCTTGTCACGTGGTACAAAATGTCGTCCCATCTAGGAGATAGCCATTGCCCCGCTAAAGAGTCGTATATCAGCTCACCGAAATGGAGCATCCCGGTCATTGGATCGAGGATACCACCTTGGAAATCGATCGGTAGATAGAAATGTGGGTTCGAGTCGAACAGAACGTGCCCGTAAGGTCCTCGGTGAACTTCTTTGACTCCCTCGCCCTTCTTATCGAAGACAAGCAGCGGACTGCCGTTGTGATCCGTCGCAACGTAATACGTGTCCTTGTTGGTGACCAGGGACATGAGGAACCCCCTGTCGTCGTAGAGGAACGAAGTCATACGGCCGTCGTTGTTGTTGTAGATGTGAGTCAGTAGATCGGGGCTAGAACGATCGGCGTAGAAGAACTGCGTGACGTTGTCGAAGTTGTCTTTCCGGACAGCCAGTCGACCCTGAGTGTCATAGTAATATTCCACGTCGTACCTTCCGTTTCTTGAAGCTTTCGTAAGCTGTCCTTTCGTGTTATAAGCGAAGTTCTCTTCACCTCTCTGTATAACGAACCCACGACCGTCTACGACGTATGGAGTCTCGCCAAAACTAACAATCCTATCGCCAACGTCGTGTAGTATCTCGATACGATTTCCCATGTATTGCATCGTTACTAGGTTCCCGTTGTTGTCGTAGGTGAATTTCCAGTGATCTCTGCCAACCATTTCGATCAGCTGTCCGTCCGCATCGTATGAGAAATTCTGGAGCCTCATCTTCGATTTGCCTAGGTGAGTCATGTGGGTGCGGGATTGCGTGACTGCGTTCCGGCTGTCGTACTGGATCTCCATTCGGAAAACTTCTTTCTCGGTGACGACGAGAGACATCTGCCGCAATCTGTGCAGGGCGTCGAACTGCCTGCTGAACGAGCCCGTGCCATCTGATAATACTGTCTCGTTTTGGCTTCTCTCGAAAAGTCGGAATTCGCCGATCTGCTCTCTCCTTCCAGTTTTCGGATTGTAATAAAAATCTATATTAGGTGTCGGCAAGCTTCCTATACGCAAAGTCACGGCTTTCAGACGGAAAAGGGAGTCGTACTGGTAATGATACAGAGCGTTAGTCAGGTGGAACCTGCTTATGTAATACTGCTTGGAGTTTGTCAGTAGAGGGCCGTCGTAGACGTACTCATTGCGGATGTCAACTTCCAGGGTACTTGAAGACTCGGAGAACAAGAAACCAGCGTAGGTGTAGTTCTTCTCTATTTTGCCTCCTCCGAAGACAACCTCGCTCAACAGACTCTGGTTGTTATAGCGGTAAAGAACCCTTCCTTGATCGCCGGGAAATATCTTCATGACCGGCTGTTTGAAATCATTGAAATGAATCACGAATGGGCCGCTGTTCCCTGGTGGTATGTAGAAGAATTTGTAGAAACCTATGGATATCAGATTGAGGAATGCGTGTTTCGTCCCTTTCGGTGTAGTGACGTATTTCAGGCCGCCGTTTTCGTCGTAATAAGACGTGAATCGCCTCCCACTCGGTAATATCACTTTACTCGGCTTTAAATTAAAAGAAGGAAAAAATGTAATTAGTAAAGCGAATAATGAGAATAATATAAGGAACATACTGCAATTTCAAAAGTTCCGTCATTTTTTAATGTGTTGCAATAAAGTGCCGGGTAATTGATAATAATGTTTTCACAACGTTGTAAGTTTGAAAGAGTGTTTTTTGGGCGTAGGGCAGTCGTCTGTGAGAGTTGAGAGTGCGTCATAAACAAATATAGTGAATCGTTTCCAATGATATTACAGTGATTTTAGGGTGATTTCGGGACCTATTAATACAAAGACAGAGCTTGGATATAAATGTGAAGTAGGTATTGATGAGGTGATAAAAACAAAAATTCCAAAATATTTGGATTTCAGTTTTTCCCCAAAAATATGAAACAGTTTTGTGAGAAGGAAAAAAAATCCTTATGCGATGAAAAAGAATGGATTGCATTTTTGCAATTAGCACCGAAACAATAGTATAAAAAACACTTATATCAAAACTAAAAAAAAGCTTTCAAAATTTTTTTTTTTAGACTCGTGTAGTTATTTGAAATTTTATCCACGAGAAGCAAAATGTGGTGTGCGCAACAGTCACCTATTCGGCATGTATACAGTCGAAAGTTGCGACTTGAAAACTTCTTTTTCCCAATGGAAGATAAGGAGTTCCTCCATGTATGGTTACGGGATTGGAAAGTTGCTGCTACACACTCATTTACCGGTTGAGTCGCATCCTGGAGCTTCCCACGTACGAGTGGCCATCCTTATCTGCAAATCTCAAATTCTTGGACTTCGTGCTCTGGAGACACGGTCGATCGAGCGAGGGGGTGCTCTTAAGTTAGAGAGCGAAATTGTTTGCTCCCTTTTTCTCCCCCTCTTTAGTTTATACAAAGCCTCATGCAACTGAAAGGCCATCCCTTGCATATTCGATTGATAATTCTAAACAATATTCGATAAATACTTAAAGACAAATTCATAAAATAGGTCAAATATTTGCTAGGAGCAAAATATTTCAAGACGAGGTACAACAAAGACAAGGTGGATATAGTGTAAACCAGGGTGCACCACGAGGAGGTCCTCCAACCTACATCCCCTGTTTGCTCCCTAACGAAGTAGAAACTTCTAGGATGTGTATTAATGATAACGTGTTGTGGATGAATCCCATCGCTGAACCATCAGTGAAAGAAGAAGAATTTTATTATTTTGATAACATTTTGACTATTTAATCTGGAACACTCAATGTCTTGTAGCGACACATTGTTTACTTGATCGCCTCCTTCTCAACCTGTGTTTATTCGTAGTTCTCTTCCGATCATGTATATAACATGTGTACCAAGTTTTGTTCAAAGCTGTCATTATTTAACGACACCACATTTACCTACACACCTTCAGTTTTATTATACCTCCCCCCCCCCCCCATCGCCCAATTAATTCTGTCAGATAATAATTTGAGTATGCAAGGAAAATAGAGATACCATCGTCTTCCCGTCGTAGCTGAATCTCATCGCTGAACCATCGGGATATTTTATTTCAGCCAAATGACTCATCCTATCGTAACCGAAGTTTTCGGCCAGAGGACCTTGCTGCCAGCCAGAGAGACGGCCTAGCCTGTCATACATGACATTCAGCGGCAATCTGGTCTCGGTTGGTAGCCATTGGATCGGTCTTCCATAGCTATCGTACTGAATGACTAGGAACGGTCTCCTTGAACTGTTGTAGAGAATTTCTCTGGCAGCTACCCAGTCGTATTCCATAGTTAAGTACTGAATATCATTTGCCTATTTGAAAAAAAGAAAGTAATAATTGGATTTTTCATTTTTTTAAATAAACGCACCTTTATAGAAAAATAGGTCGTGTTTGAAATACTGAAACATATTATCCTCGGACAAGATCGTTCAAGAAGACATCAAAATTTATCCATGTTGGTCATCAAGATTGAATGAAAATAATGAATGAAGTACCATTAGGACTCTCTCGACAGCTGAGATGCTTCTCTCGACCCTGGAGCGTTCGCGTCGATTGTACTTCACGTCGTACCTCCACTCCACAACGTTCGTAGGCTCCACTCCGACGTATGTCGTTTGTCTCACTGGTAGAGGAAACATACCGGCCTGAACTGGCAGCATCTCTTGTAGGACGTAGTGCGACGCTGGTTCCCACACCAATCCTACATTCCAAGATGTCTCGACTTCTATCGCGCCATCTTGGTGAAGAGTAGCTTGGATCGGCACACCACCTGAATAAATGAAAGAGGAAAAAGCTCTTAAATTTTGAACACAGTTTCAAAAAACTTTTCGTAAAATATTTGAACTGTTATTATATCAGAATTCATAATTGAGTTATCAGTTTATCTGCAACAGTTATTCACCGAAACATCATGGGTATGCTCAAATAACATTGAACGTAATCTCATAATGGACTTTATTCTACTGATACCAAGTCTTACAAAATCATAGCATATATATTCTCACTAACGGGGGGGGGGGGGGAGCTAGACGAGAGTCGAGAGGGCACCCAAGACCACTCTCTCCCTGTTGTGGGTGGAGCTCGAAGAGAGCCGAAGATGGGAGTGCCGTACACCCCCATCCCACCCCACTCAGGAAGATAAGGGTTGTAAGCCCCTCCTCATAGGCGGCTTAACCCAGGCTGAGGGGAGCTGCTCTCGCCAACCCTATAAAGACTGGACCTTAGTTGCTCTGACAGACCAGACACGACCCGGGCTCTGTCCCTCCCGGGATATAAGCCTTTTACCCGTGCGGGTTGGGTCGTGCTGGGGAACCTTAGTTACTCCGGCACCAATGGCGGATCATATGGAGTAACTGGTCTTGGTCTCCAACCAAAACAAACAAAAAAAACAACAACCCAATAAATACTAGAATTTGTTCCTCTGGCACCAATGGCGGATCATAAAGAGGAACTGCACTTGGTCTCCAGCAATAGAAAATAAACAGAAACCAAACCCGGTGGGCGGTAATCGCACTTCCCATCGTCTAATGACGTGCCTAAGCCATTCCCCTTGCTACCAGTGCCCTTTGATAGAGGGCTCCCCCAGAAAAAAGGAAGGAAAATATGAAGTTTTCTTCGCCCCCCCCCTCCCTCGTCAACGCCCAAGAAAGTTCTGTTACTTTGCTCTGGCAAGTTAGAACTGATATAACTCGAAACAGTTCGAGATAGGCCGCACAGGGTTCGTGGAGTGTTTCATGATCCAATTGGGCTCATCTATCACCCCCCCCCCCCCATCGTTTGGCAGAATGAGTTGGATTCAACCCGTATACTAAATTATTAGTCTGCTTCGAATAGTTTTTGATTTTTGAGTATAAATCTTGTGTATTTACAGCAAAAATATATCCATATTATTGAATTTATGTTTACCAGCATACTGAGGACTCAAAAATTATTTGGTGACTAATCATTTTGTTGGCAAGTTTACATATTGGCGCAAGAATCTCAATTTAGGAACTGCACGCAAATGCAATTGAAATATTTGGTACTATTGATACTATTTTATCATTGATCGCCCGGCTAGTTTTACTTTTTTTGCTGTTTTTTTTCATATTTCTTTTGTCTTTTTAACTTCCAGTCCATTTTAATTCATTTTATTACTATTATATTAATTTCTAATTTATTTAGTTATTCTATTACTTTATATCAAAACTACTAAATTCTGCCAAAATATTTGAAGGAATGAATCTGTGAAATTGAAGAAAAGAAATGTACTTTTACTTGGATTTAATCCTTCACCGCGTTCTTTTTCTCTTGGTAGAAATTCGAAAACCAAGTTAGCTTTAGCCTAAGAAAAGTTAGCTTTAGCAAAGCTAACTTGGCTTATAGTGAAATCATGCCATGTTTTACCAGTTTGAATTCAATTTGCATTTTCGCAGTTTCTGAACCACGCTTTCAATCTGGTGATAAAACGCATAGGCCGAATATCTCCACAAATATTTTACACTAGCCATAATACTAGCCATAAGCACTGTCTTCAATTACTGGGAGGTTTGAAAAAGTGACAAACCATTGTAAAGGCACATGCATGCCCGAAACGCATCGCCAAGGATCCACCGTAAACAAAGTAAACATTCCGAAAGTGATTGCCGAGGCCCGGGATCCATTGTTGCCTGACTTTTTTTTTTTTGCCCATTTCGGACATTTTCCCTTCTCTGACGAACTTTTCAAATAACCTATCGTTCATGTTAAGCCCCCGTTTTGTATATATGCAAAATTTGGCGTGGTCGGTAATTGTAGATTTTCATAGAGAACAACATAGACAAACAGACAGAAAATCAATTATATATATATACTAGCTATAATACCCGGCGCTGCCCGGGTTTTCTTCAATGAGGCTTTTTTGGATCACGTGATATCTCCCTCTCTTTTTCTTGAGGGACATACAGACCGTGTCCAAGTTAACCAATATGGCGACCTGCGCGATTCATGAAATAAACAAATATAGATTTACACAGAAACGTAGAAATGAATATATATTTTTCTTTTTTTAAGGGGCGCTATGTATTTCGATCCCCCCTTCCCTTGAACTTCAAGTTATCCATCTGTCTGTTCCAGCTTCCAAAAATCCTTAGTTAAAGCTGTGGAATTTTTTCGATGCACTTTTCACGGGCTCATAACTAATTTTAAAATATCCTAACCCACATGAAATTATGCAAATAAATATCAAACGAGACAATATGGAGACATTCATTTTCATACTTGAGAAGATATAAATGAAATCAATGATATTGCTCGAATATCCAACTCAAAAGTATAGGTTTGGCTAATTACTTCGTATTTAATCTCCTGGGCTTCGTATATCTCTAAGCGAACTCAATATTTCAAAAATCGAGAATTCAATACAATTTTTAAAATTATTGATGGGGCGGAAAATCCCACTAATTTCCGCATTTCTACAGCAAAATCGACAATTTTAGCACTGATTTCTATGAGGATCACCCTTTTCCTGACTCTCAAAGCGATGCTGATGATGATTATGACGTCTATTCAAAAAGCCTCATTACTGAGAGTATTGAAAATGTGGCAAACCATTATAAAGGCATAAACTATTATACATATATTAACAGGATTAAAGAAGTGACAAACCGTTGTAAAGGCATATACACGTCTGAAACGCATTGCTAGGGAACCACGGTAACCAAAGTAAACGTTCGGAAAGTGATTGTTGAGGCCCAAAAACCATTGTTGCCCTGCGGTTTTTTGCCCATTTGGGGCATTTGCCCTGGTCTGGCGAAATTTTAAAGTAGCCTATCGTTCAAGTCGGGTCCCATTTGGTATATATGCAAAATTTGGCGACGATCGATCTAAAATTGTAGATTTGCATAGAGAACATACACACACACACAGACAGAAAATCAATTTTATATATATAGATAGATGTATGTAAATTAATATTTCACCTACCGAAAATTTCATCAAACAAGTTGTATGTAATAATAACATTTTCTGCATATAGTCCATCAAGGAAAATTTATGAAATTTTGAATTTTCGCATGTTATTTGTAAACATCGGAATCATCATTTGTAATCGGAAGTATGTTTCTAAAGTCAACGTTTCTGCGCAGATAAAGTTCACGGGAGAAACAATTTACGACAGCCTGTAATATCCCGAATATATCTCCTAATATTATGATGAAGGTCCAGCCCAGGGACGTCAGGGGTGGTCAACTTTTTTCCAAGCCGTGCCACAATCGTTATTATTTTCAATGACCGGATTTTCTACGGATTTTAATTAGCAGATCATGCGACCCATTTTTATAGGACACTGGCATTCTCTCCGTTCCTGCAGAATAGTGTACGGCTGCACTGTTGTTTTGGTAAAAATGTTCAATTTGTCACTCTTTTGAGTACTAAATTGTTTTTATTCAGGACAATGCATGTCCTGATAATACAATTATTTGTAACATGCAATTATTTTGTAACAATACATGCCTTCCATGTGGACGATCCAGAATTTCATACACACTTAACGTCCACCAACTATGTCCAAAGATGCAAAAAAAACCTAACAGAAACGTATTGAATGGAAAGTCATCACATGATTATTATTTTAAGAATGCCTACTGTACTAAATAATAGTTTGGCAGCCTACAAGACCATTATTCATAAGAAAAGGATTGTTCAAAAGTTGGGTAGACTTTGTTAGATTGAAAAATCGAATATATATATAGAATTCCAAAAAATTTTTGAAAAGCATTAGCATGCCACTCCTGATACCATGACGTGCCGCGGGTTGGCCGACAACCTCTGGTCTAGCCCGATTCAGCGAGAAATAGTTCATTTCCTACTCTGCACAAATTCAGAAACCGCCCTTTTCTGTATCAACATTGTCCTTTTCTGAGATCAGTAAGGATATGGGTCTCGATAACAAAACGTACAAAATTAGGATTTCCCAGCGCACTCCCGTGACTCATACTAGAACACCGCTTTTCCTCTTCCCGGACTGAAACATCCTTCGATAAAATGTTCCTGGCAGAATGCCAACTTCATTAATTACTGTTGCGCCACAATCAGCTCAATTCCTTTGGGTATATTTTCAATCAATTTCTAATATACATTTGCTGGGATTTCTCACAACTTTCAGATTAAAACCTTTTCCCCGCTATTTGGGGGAATCTTCTCGGGGAAGGCGAAAACGTCATTGTAGCTCAGGGGTCTTCAACCCATTACCCGCGGGCTAAATGTGTGGCCCTTGGAGCTCTTTTCGTCACACTCAGACCATTTTGAGATAATAATTGAGATACAAAAAAATATCAAATGACAAAAAAAATATATATATGTAATAAATAACAATAATAATATATCGTTAAAGAGATGTGGTCACTGAGAAATCTGCACTGCTGTATTTAGAATGGTGATAAGCTTTTAATACTGTGTGTATTTGATATATTAAAAGGGCCGTCGTTACAGATTCGGGGAACCCGAAGACAAAACACTTTTGAGACCTACGATTTCAAGTACAAGGTGTGTGTGTGTGTGCGCGCGCTCTGAGTAGATTTTCCCAAAAATTGCTTATCCGAATACAGACAAATTTTTAGGATATCTTAGTGAGACATTACTATAATAAGTGATTGGGATCCAAGAGGATGTTCATCAGAATTAAACTGTGTTTCCTAAGAAAAACAGGGCAACCAGGATTAAATTTCGGCTGATTCCCAGCTTATGGGCTGCCTGTCAACATACAAGCTGCCGTTGCTAGTTGGAAGTACCGAGCACCAAGCTCTCGTCTTCTTCGTTTCTCTACTTAGGTAGAGATATTGATCAGTCAATGGCAAAATGGTTGGAGAGGAGCCCTCCGAGAGAGAGGGGAGATAAATTTCAAGTGAATTATGGTGGGAGAATGAATCCAGCACATAATGGAACCAGGACCATCTAAATCCGCGAGCCCATATAGGCAGGGCCCGGGCCCTCATATCCATGAGGGGCACATGGTGAGATCTGGTACTACAATGTCTGGATGTAAGTTAGTACTTCTCTCCAGCCAAGTATGGGTGACTCCACAACACTTTGTCAGTGCCGCCTTAATACGTGGACCCACCCTGGAACGGCCCGGGGGACCTCAAGTGTGAAAGGGGTACTCATGATAACGATATTTGATCGAAATTTTCTGATCTGAATAGCATATTAGACAGGCATTTCTATCACAGTAATTTTTCTAAGGCACGGGCCTTAGAAAAATTACTGCATCCAGGGGGGGGGGGGGGAGCCGATGGGGCTCTTAAGACTTTTTCTGGGAATCCATGATGTTCAGACGCCCTCCCCGCAAGAGGGAACTTCACTGATTTCTAGCGCAGGATAGGTGCGGGCCAAGATCAATATCTCTGAAAATTCATTGGCTCGTCCAATATATGTATTTTTTTATTGTATTATATATATATATACATAAACATATATTATTATTATTGCATTGTATTATTGCTTAAATGGCGTTCTTATTAGTCATTTTTATGAAAATGAGTAATATATATTATATATTGTGGAACGAATTATCCGTGTTTCCTTTATTTCCTATGGGGAAGTTTGATTCGAATAACGAACACGTTCGCGGAACTAATTAAGCTCGTTTACCGAAGTTCCACTGTATACTGGCACTATTCTGACCAATGTAGCACATGTCTGGAGGACGTATGCCATTGAAACTTGGTATACGCTATATGGTCCATAGAAAAAAAGAAAATTCATTAACAAAAGCGCGGCTTTTTCACCTGGTGGTCGAAAAATTGAACTACTACTTTTTCTTATTTCATAAATCTCTCCCATGGCTATTAATTTATCTGTCATTAATACGATATCCTAAAAATTTGGTTTTATTCAGATAAGCAGTTTTTGAGGAAAGAATACTCAAGATTACGATTACTTTTATTACAACCACCCTGCATTTCGAGAGGCAAAATTCGGCACCTAAAAAGAGTACAGTTACAGAATTTACAGAAATTCTGAAAAATACCGCAATGAGAGAAATAATTTACTCATTGAAAAAATATTAATATTTCACAATTGATCGAAATTTATGGGAAAAAACTAGCTACAGAATCACTGAAAGAAATAATTACAAAACTACTGGCAGAAATAGGCTGACCATATTTCCTCGAAAGAAATACGGGTCATTGGGATTCCAAATACGGGAAAATACAGGACATCGGCAATTATCGTCAAACACGACGCCAAAATCAAACAAAGTTGCCAAATATTGTTGAAATTACGGGAAAATCACAAAGACGGGAAATGATGCATTACTGCAAATCGCAGTGGATCAAAATGTATTCCACAAAAAAAAAACAGCGTTCACCAAGGCAAATGTGGGAGATTAATATTCTCATATATAGTTGTAATTATCATAAAATAATTTATGAGTTGAAAAATAATGCCAATCTTTGACTTCAATAAAGAATAAAAATTCAAGTATGCTTCGTGTAAAATACGGGGAAAAACCGGGGTACTTTTGCCAAAAAGTCGGGACGGCCAAAAAAACAGGAAATACCGGGACTGTCCCGGGAAATACGGGACGTATGGTCACCCTAGGCAGAAATAATAGAATTATTGAGAGGGAATTCAGAATTGTTAAAAGTAATACCAGTTCCTTAAAAAAATTAAGAATTTGTTAAAGAAATAATTTAATAATTAATGGAAATTTAACCGTACATATAAATCCCTGGCTTACACCCTCTGCATAACTAGCTCATACCTCCCATGAAGACAGAGTAGGCAGGCTTCACAGTCAATGGTGGTGGTGGTGTCTAGGCAAAACGGACGGACTTCTTGTAGTGTACACTCCTGGTACACCTGTATCCTCCATGTCACTGAGAAAGATCCCGGTTCACATAAACATCGAGGCAATCCCTCAAAGGTTTTTTGATGTGGCACGCGTCTTGACGGAAAGCACTCCCGGGGTAAAGGGTCATTACAGAGCTTCCAGAATCCAGAACATGCACTTCAGTAGCAGCAGCACCATTTACGAAATGCATACATGCGTGAACTTTCCTGTTTGATGAAAACCAGCTATCCCTACTCAGTAGTAGTAGTAGTAGCCATTCCTTCTGAAATCCTTGTTAGAAAATACAAGTGGCACACCATGCGTTCAATGACAGCGCCATCTAACGGTTCTGTTGTTTGTGTTACGACTGTGTATTGCACGAAAGAAAAAATCGCTTGTTTCGATGCGCTCTATCACTTTTTGAAGTTTTGCTCCGGAAGCAGATTGGATCTTGCGGCTGGGCCATGCTGGAAAAACACTCCCGGTGTCCAGTCCCAGCGGGCATTTCGATTCGAGAACCACCATTCGGCGGATGGCTCACCATAGCCAACGAGGGTAGACGTTTTCCAGGACCTGACCTGGCCACGGCGGAGGGCTCACCATAGCCAACGAGGGAACACGTGGTCCAGGACCTGGCCGCAGTGAAGAGCTCACCCGATATAACAAGACAACTAGAAAACACGTGGTCGAGGACCCGGGCCTAGCCAAGGCGGAGGGCTCACCCGAGCCAACGAGGGAAGACGTGGTCCTGGATCTGGTGTTTGGCCACAGAGAACAACAAAGGGTTCAATCTCAATAGAGCTACAATGCCATCATAAGCGCTCATCGAAATAAATTGTATAGTAGACATATTTAAATCTGTATATATATATATGTATATTTTGAAACAATGTGTTTATATATTCATGTATTTTATATGCATAATAAAGCACCCGACACCGGCCCAGCCCCCCTCATCCGGGGCAATGGCTAAAATGGTCGATAGAGCCTAGGTGCACGGTATGAAATGAAAAAAAAAAATGAAATGAAAGTTTTTTGCTCCTGAGGTTCAGAATTACCGTGTAAATATTTCCCTGAATACCACCGCCACATATTGCAAATTCGTTTCTTTATAATGGCATCCGCCATCTACTGTATAACGATCGGAATTCGAAATGGGTCATTACCAATTAGAATCTCCCTCTAATAAAAATCAAAATCCCACGAAGATAGAATATTTCCACACATCAGGCGAAATCGAATTAATAACATCACAAACACACACACACAAAACGATTCTAACTATTAGAAAAAAAATGAAGTAAAAGGAACGAACATCGCAATAAATTACGGAACATTCGAAGAGAAGGGAAGGGAAAAATAGAAAATGATCGCGAAAAAGGGAAATCGGGGGAATATAAGAAAGCAAATGGGGAGAGAAAAAAGAAAATAATAATAATGTTCATTGCGTTTCATAAATAAATGATTCGGGATAATTATTATCTTAATGAAAATCCCGATCCAAACGAACAGAAATTCTCGTGGAAACCCACCCTAAAAATGAAAAAAAGAGTATAAAAAGGCAGTAGAAAGCGAAGAAAACATCATAGAAAATTTATCGGTGAATTAGAATGGACGGAGGATTCGACAAACACATTAATTAGAGATATTTAATGTGACAGAAACACACGCATATGCATATATAACGTGATGACTTGCATTCGAGACACACAAACCGGGAAGGGGGGGTTTCTAATTACATATCAAAAAAGACACAAAAACGAGTAAAAACATCGGAGTTTTTCGGGGATTTGTCGCTTTATATTTACGAGCAAAGAGCTCTGTAATTTAGGATTTTTCTCCTATTTTCGATAGAAAAATTTTAAGAGGGGGGAGAAAATCTTGATTCGGGAGGAATTAATGAATAATAAGAATAATAAAACGAGACTTCATCTTTAAGATTTTGAACAAAAGCGGGAGTTTTATAAGCATTTCTCTCTTTTTTGTTAGTTTCGTGAATTATATGTTTCTCTCTCTGTCTCTCTTGTAATACGAGAATCCAAAAAATCCTGGAAATGAAAAGATAATGGTGGCTTATATACAATTTAATTCTTTTTCACTGTGGTTCGTTCGTACAGATTAAAGACATATGTGTATTTTTAATAAAGATCAGAGTGAACGTTGATTAAAAACGAACCGAACTCAATTAAAGTTGATTTGTGAATAGACGTTGTGGATATAATGATGAAATGGGGGAAAAATTTTTGCGGTTGTGGAATTATGATTTACATATAGATTACATATAAGTAATTCGTGTCCTGTTATGGGAACGACGACGACGACGACGAAATTTCGTGATTCCCAAATTGGATTGGCAAAAATGGCAAAGAAATATTTATTTTTTCAGGATTTTGTGCTCCTATTCATGGATGTTTGTACTTATTTATGGAGATGAACGGAAATATAATCCTGATGAATGGGTATAAAATCTTTTCATAATGTCATAATATCCATATGGCGATGATGATGCGGTGTTTTGTTCAGCTTTCCGAGGTAGAGAGAATTGTGTAATTTATTAATATACAGCACTTATCAAATGAAATCTTGTTTAAATTTTCACGTTTCTCTCTATGGGTTTTAGTCATTTTATGCCAGAAAGATGGTTATTTGAAGGTGTATTTCGATTAGAAAAGTTGATGATTTGTAGTCATGAGAAATGTTCAGTAAAAGAGAAGCCATACCTCGAACAATATTCAAATTAAAAATTTTGAAAATAGGAATGGGTTTTTCGTTGTGGATTATATGACGATCAGCATCGATGTCAAAAGCTGATAACTACAAATATTTATGTAATTTTTTTTATATATTCTGATGTTTTAACACAGGTTTTCCTGAATAAGGTTCTATGGACCTTTTGGGGGTCCAATTTCAGGGTATCCGTGAGCTTGGATAAAAGAACAACATACTCATTGTTATTACATTGTGATATAGTAAACTTTATTTTGTATAGGAGTCCGTGGCCATTTTTATCTTATAGGCACAAAAGGTCCGGGAAACGCAAATGGTTAAGAACCTTTGGTGTAATCAGAACGGGACATTGATTTAGATTGGCCTAGATCTATTTAGAATTTACACCTAGGGTGAGGAACATCTGATTTCGCTTCGAGATCAACCAAAAGTCACTAGAAATTGAAAAAAAAACCAAATATCGTACAAATTTTTGTGTTAGGGTGCGGCTTCTACTAAAATTTTTAATTACTTGGGTTTTATACGTGGCAAAAAAAATTGTTAGCAATATTATCAAAAGGCGTTGTTTCTCTAAAGGAAAAGCGTAGACAAACAAATGAAATTACTGAGACATTGAGCACCGACGACGGACCAGGATCACAAGTTTCTATGTGGAACCTTTATCACCGAAGAAATTGAATCTTATAACGGCCATTGCAGAGATTAATTATATCAGCTCAAATTATGTACAAAAAGCATATCATATAAATCAGTGTTTCTTAACCAATGGGGAATTTTTCTTGATTTTCCGTAAATCATTTTCCCTAATTCTTGAAGCGAATGCATGATTATGAAAGGATGACGTTACTACTCTCCGCTACCATACGAAGGTTTTTAACAACTGGCTGTTGCGAAGATGAATTTTTGGAAAGAGAAAAAAACTCAACGGTCTTTTTGGGGAATCGAACCCACGCTCTTTCACTTTCCGGGTGAACGCCCTAGACCAGTGGTTCTCAACCGGGGGCCATATGGCCTCAGGGGGGCCCTAGGATATTCCAGGGTGGCCACGGATGAAAATCTGGCAAAAGGGGAGCCACGGCTACTGATACGGTTGGGGGGCCACGAAGAAGTTTGTGGAATTAAATTTTTTTAGTCACTCTGACAAAAAATGCATAGAATATATTTTTCGCAATTTTTCCGCCATTCAAGTAACATTAGCATAAGGAAGGAAATAAAAAAGCGTTGCATGTAATCTCGGTGGGTTTACGACTTGGGGGGGGGGGACAGTAGGCCCTGACACAAACTATAGAAGAGGTTTAAGCAAAATGGAAAAACTGCAAAGACACAAAGTGTTGTGTGTGTTCGAAGACTTTTCATTCAAAGAGGACTGCCATAAAGAAAGCAGAGAAAGATTTGTTGACCATTCATTGACATTCTTTTGAGTGCTGGTGGTAAATGCAATCCAAGAAGTAGACGGGTGGAAAAATGAAAGCTCTTAAAAATTATCATAAAAATAAAAATTATGAAATGAGTTATAAAATTAAAAAACAGCCTTTTATACCATCCCCGTGTGCCAAAGAACACAATTAAGAAGTTGCTGCTCTGTCTTTTCCGATGGCAACTAAAATAATTTCACGTTTCTAAATGCAATATTCACCGAGATATGCAAATTCGAAAAATTGAGGAAATTCGGGGGAAAAAAAAACAGCATTAAATGCGGGTAAAATGGTTTCCTCTCATTTAATGCTGGTTTTTTTTTCCAACTTTCTTCGAATATCTCAGTCAATATTGCACTTAGAAACGATGAATGTTTTTGTTGGAGACCGGGAAACAACTTTCCAATTGAGTTTTGGGGCACAGGGTGTCCGCATAAAAAGTTAATATTTTTATTTTGATAACTATATAACCCCTGGCAACATGAATCAAATATCTGAGTACTACACATTATTCGGGTACTTTTTCCAATTGGAAGTATGCCTCTAGGACCAATGGTTCGCCAGAAAAATGTCATATGTCCCGTTACCTATGCGCCTGTACATTAAATATAATAAGGACTATTATGTGAAATATTGTGTTGTGTTTAAGCCAACTCGTACGTTGCTTCGTTCGCCTGCGAGAGAGCGGCCACATTATGAACCAAAAAGCCACCTGAAGGCTGCTTGTCATCCAATGAAATATCAGTTTTTCACCGTATCGAAATTAAAGTCAACAAACTGATAAAAGGGGGTTTCGGATTTGCTGACTTTTGATGAGGGGGGGGGGGGGGGTTGAAGGTGGCTTACGTCATCAACCACCCCTTTTTGAAGATATGAAATATTTTAAGCTGCTGACGGGGGGGGGGGGTGCATCAGTTTTTTGCTTACAGGGGGGGGGAAGGGGGTCAAAAATGGCTGAAAATCTGCTTACGTAATACTTGAATGGCCCCTTATTTATATGTTCCGATGGACTTGAAATCCTGATAATGAATCATTATTATGTTCACATGAACAGTTTTGTCACTGCGTATGCAATGACAAAATCCGTATATACCGGGTGATTCGAAATGTTACGTCGTCCGCCAAAACAATTTTTTTTTGCCTTGTAGCATTTGCCGCGAATTCACAATGGCACTAACAATTTTAAGGGAGTTAAAATTAATATTTAATACTCTAGAATACTTTAAGAAATTCATTTTTCAAAATATAGTTGGTGCTGCTACCTACTTTCAAAATTAGAAGTGCCTTATGTATAGGGTGACCATACGTCCCGTATTTCCCGGGACAGTCCCGGTATTTTCTGTATTTTTCGCCGTCCCGACTTTTTGGCAAAAGTGTCCCGGTTTCTCCCGTATTTTACACGAAGCCTACTTGAATTTTTATTCTTTATTGAAGTCAAAGATTGAAATTATTTTTCAACTAATAAACTATATTATGATAATTACAACTATAAATGAGAATATTAATCTCCCACATCCCACATTTGCCTTGGTGAACGCTTTTTTCGTGAAATTCATTTTAATCCACTGCAATTTGCAGTAACGCTTCATTTCCCGAAATTGTGATTTTTCCGTAATTTTAACAATATTGGGCAACTTTCCTCGGTTTTGGCGTCATTTTTGGCAATAATTGGCGATGTCCCGTATTTTCCCGTATTGGGAATCTCAATATCTCGTATTTCTCTCGAGGAAATATGGTCAGCCTACTTATGTAGTGTGAGGATGCTCAGGTATAAAAAACTAAATTCTTCATTCAGCTACGCTCCTTATAAACAAAGCTTATAAACTGACCTGAAAGATCAAAATTCCAGTTCAGTAATTTTTTCAAGACCCAAGGAGACATCCAAAACAAAGGTCCTCCACACAAGCAGACGACAGGTAAGATCGTAAAAAGTGAATTTTTCCACACTGCACTATATATTAAGTAATGTGCTGCCATCTAATGTCAAATTTAAAAGTGACTCATGTGGTGAAAATGAAGTTCAAAGTGAAAAAAACTATATTCTTTATTCGGCTCAGTTCCTTATAAACGAAGCTGGTGAACTGAACTGGAAATTTAAACTGTAAGTTCGGTTATTTTATTTTAGCATAAGGAGGCGTCCAAAACAAACAGCCTCTTAATGAGCAGACGACAGAGAAGAAGTCGGTTCCCTACAAGCTAAGCTCACAAACAGAACTGGAAGTTCGAACTGCCAGTTCGGTAATTTTCTCAGGACACAAGGAGACGCCCAAAACAAGTAACCTGGAGATAAGCAGACGACATTACTGGTCGGACTTATTATTAGAGGGAGCATCCAGCCATCGCGACTGCAGCGACATCAAATGCAAGGAAATGACGTGACTCGGTCAAAACAAACTTCCCGCCTGGCAATTTTTCCAAAGAAATGTACAGTTCGGTCCCTAAATATTGCGTTCTAAAGATTAAAAAAATGATCGAGAACTCATCTAAAGGTGAAAAAAGATTAAATTATTTATTTCATTAATACTGGAATCATTTCATTCATTAATTCTTGAATTTTCTTTCATTAATGCTGAAATTATTTCCTTCATTTATTGTTTCAAACTTCTGTTTATGCCATAAGAAAATAACAGGGGGGGGGGGGGATCGTGTTTGTTTTCACTGAGTAACGTGATGTTCCGACAAAAGATGTTGGGGGACACAGTTCTTAGCACTGCCAAGGCGGAGACCGCTGACGTCATACTCTCTCCGGAGGCTTGAGTTATATACTGTTGGTGCTGTCATTTAATCTCGAAATTTCAGGCAACTCATGCGATGATGAAAGAGAGATCGGAAGAGTTCTTTGTCATTTTTTGGCATGAAATTTTTTTTATAAGACGAAAATTTCGGTAACAAAAATTGTAAATTTGCAATAATCGATTTTATGTAGAAAAAATAATTATTTCTTTCCACAAAAACATTCGGACAATATGGATGATCGAACAAATAAGTGAAAACACGGATTATGTGGTCTTCAGATAGGGTTACCAGATTCAATTTACGAATTTTTTGAGAATTTTTTAGGTAGGGCCTCCAAAAAATCCTTTGGCACGGGGGGGGGGGGGCTATGATGCTATTACGACGATCCTGCCTGTCAGCCCCACTCTTGTGGGGGTCATGGAATTCCGGTAATTGATTCCTATACTTCTATTAATTTACATTAATTAAACAAACACAGCAATCACAAATTCAAAAAATGCTCAAAGTTTTCGAATTGCAACGTATATTTGATAAAGACATGATGAAGCGCTTTAAAAGCATGAAAAAAATTTATGTCTGTTCAATATGGTTCGAGTCACGATGAAGTGTCAGCAGGTGGACCACGTGCTAATTATTATTAATAATTTATGAATTTTGTAAAATTAATTTTGTCATTCCCTCTCAATGGATATCGTGTTTGATTACGATCCAGACTATCGACGCGTTCCTGAAATAATGAAAAAAAATGAGTGTGATAGAATTCGTTCTTTACGTGAAAACAAAATTTCAAGATTTACGTTCGTAACTCGAAAAGTTTGTAAGTCGGGGAGCAACTGCATGAAAAAATTTTAGAGAGGGCGGCAATTTTTTTTTTTTGCATTGGGCCGTGAAATTCTCCTAAGCCCAGACTGGTCTCCGATTTTTGAATTTAAATATCTCAGGGAATAATGCAGTTAAAAACATGTAATTTGTTTGTTGGGCTCAGAAGAGAAAGAGCAACAACTGTCTAATTGGAAGTTAGAGGACGGGGGGAGGGAGGGATCGTATAAAAATTTAATTTTTTATTTTGTGTACACTGTATTTTCATCTCCAAAACTCGTACAGGGTAACATCTGGTCACATTTTGAGAATTTTTAAAATTAGAGCCATACCACTACGACGAACGGTTGATGAGATAAAGACTGTACCAACACTCCAAGGAGAAACCATTGAATCTTAGGCAGGGCCGCAAGTAGTTGGGGGAGGGGGAGCAGGCGAGTCTGGTGCCCCGGGCGCATTAAAAAGGGGGCGCAGATTTAACCATTTAACCTATCCTTCAGCATTACGTGGGGGGGGGGGTGCCTAAATGAGTGGTTGCCCCGGTTAACCAAGTATCCAGTTGCGGCCCTGCCAGTAGGTATATTATTTCTGACGATTCACCGTTATATATATTGGGTATTTTTTATTTTTAGATACATTCTCAAGTTCGTAATTTACACATGGTAGCATTTCTTTTACTTCTATAGATCAAACCACACAGTTGATCCACTAATGACCCACAAAAATCATGCCCTCATTGTGTAGAACTTGGTTTACCGCATGGGCCCACCTGAGCACTTCTGGCAACCAAGTGACAATTAGATCTGGTTCCGGTTTTCAAGAGTAAATATGGAAATAGGTAGGTAGGAATTTTTAGCTAGGTAGTAGTGCCTCTCTCAGAAAAATCGTTTTGTATGCGGGCGTGTGATAATGTTAAGAGACAGCCCTGGGCGTACTTTATGAAAATTGCGAAAAGCTAATTAAAAAACTCAGCAAAATAATGTGGTCTACTTTAATTGGTTTCTCATCTTTTGTGCCATCCTTGTGATAATGATCTTCAACTACTACAATCGAGTGTTCTTAAAATTTCAAGCTGGCTTTTCCTGGGAATAGGTTTGTTGCGCAACGTGAATCGAATTAGACTATTTCGCGGCGGCAGAAACGTGTTACATAATCACGCCACGCGTTTGTGTTTTCCTAGCGAGACGCATCAGATCAGGGCGGCTATATAAAGTATATGGCTTTGGCATCAGCTACTCTGTAGTCTGCATGCTCTGGTTTGAAGAGGGAAGGGAAAGAAAACACAGAAGAGTGAAGAGAATATCGGCAAAATCGCGGCGCACGACGCATTTCAATCCTCCAGAAACAGTCGGCCAATCACGCCGGACGTAAAGTGCTGTCGTGAGGGGTATTGCGCTCTGTAGGAAAACAGTCATGCTGCTTTTCTTACTGGTGAGTGGACGGCGTGTCGCGTTGGGTGAATCACGTTGCGCGTGGCACAGGAAACCTGCTCCTAGGAAAACCCGGCTTTAGGATCTTCTATCGGATGATCGATGTTGAAAAAAATCGTGCATTAAACAAAATACCATATGATATCTTTTTGGTGGTGCCCCTTTAGTACTGATGCCCTAAGCACGTGCTTATTTTGCTTAATGGTTAATCCGGCCCTGTGACTATGCACATGATTTCTCTGGAATGAATGTTTCAAACAAATATTTAAATATTTTTCACACATCCCTGCCGCAGCAAAAATTGCTACCGCAGGGAGTCCCTCATCGAGGGGTTAGCGCACCAACCTCTCGATGAGTATGAAAAACAAGCCTGCCGTTCGGAATCGGCAATAAATTGTAGCTCCCGGTCTAATTAGCCCTCGTGTGCAGAAAATAACCGTGGTGCGACAAAAATGATCAAATGATCACATATTTTAGTTCATTTTTTTAAATTCATAGTAGGGCTACAACAAGAACCTATATCCTTGACACACGTATTATTGTTGAAAACGATGTGAAAGGTTGAACTTTTCAATTGTGATTAATTTGTGTGGCTAATCTTAATACTTTTATCTGCATGAAGAGAATACAATTAATAAAACTGCTTGCTACCACTTTTTGCGATTTTTATCACTACAAGAATGCGTATTTTGGAAGCTACAACTGACATTTTCTCAACGAAACCACAATAATTTACACAAAAATAAACTAATTTGAAATAATACAAATTTCATCCATGGTGAATTTCCCTACATGTGTAAGCGTAAGAGGGTTCTCATACTAGGGGATTTCAATTACCCAGGTATTTCCGCTTTTTCGAGGCTTAGTTCGTCATGGAGTATGCTGTAAGGTTTTGGGGACCATACCTACAGACGGACATACACTTGGTTGAAGGGGTGCAGAAAAGAGCTACGCGTGTCCTTATTGGCACACGGGGCTTGAGTTATGAAGAGAGACTTCATTTTTTGAATATGTTTACATTGGATGAGCACAGGTGTCGAGGAGATATGATCGATGTATTCAAAATTTTCAATGGGATGGATAGGATGGACCATGAACTTTTAGTACGGTTACCCCCGGAGGTAGTAGATTATAACACAGTTGACACGCTTAAAAAGAAAATACGACAAACATGGTGGGGTAAATCGAGAAGCTATCCATACTTAGTAATACTTAATACTTAATCCATATTAGTATCCGTATAGTATTTCATCATGTATATATATATTGCTTATAATTTTTGTTAATTGCACTTTTAATTGGGTTGCTATTTTTTAAACATATGACATCCATATTTTTATGGGCATCTTTTTCTCAGCCACCTCGTTGGGCATTTTGCCTGTTGGGGCGTTGTATTTGTATTTACAGTAACTTGATGACTGTGTCGTCTTCAAGCGCAGAATTTACATTGATTGAAAATAATGTATTTTGTTTTTTTTACTGTATTCTATTACGTTTATTTTGTTCTTTCGTTATTTTCATAAATTAAAAATTAATCAAATTAAATTCAAACATATTTATATATTTCAGACAATTTTTGAATAACTATCTTCTAATGGAAAAACGGGGTGGGGGGGGGGGTGGTGGTAGAAAATTATTCATGTTCACAAGAGGGGGGGGCATAGGAATAAGAAATGGTTGAAAGGGGGGCCATGGACAAAAAAAGGTTGAGAACCACTGATCTAGACCACTAGACTACAAAAAGACAACGACTCTCTCAATTTTTCCTTGGAGCCCCGTGTGTATTGAAAGGGACCGTATATGGACGGCCGGACCTGACTCAGGCCAAGCTCACAACTCTGACGCTGCCACCAGATGGCGACTTATGAAAGGATGACGTCACTCTCCGCACTCAGTCCGGGGTTGTGAGCGGTATCTATCACTCTCCGCTACCACACGAAGCTTTTAACAACTGGCTGTTGCGAAGATGAATTCTTAGAAAGGTGAAAGGACACATGGGCTCAATTCCTCTCAAAAAAACAGTTGAATTTTCTCTCTTTCTAAAAATTAATCTTCGCAACAGCCAGTTATTAAAAACCTTCTTACTACATGATTAGGAAGCTGCATTCTCCCGGGATAAGAAAAATGCTTCGGAAATTTCGAATCACGTGAAACAAAACTGTTCAGACGTGTTAGTAATCGAAAACTAAACAGAGGAATCGAAAACTAAACAGAGGAATCGAACTGAAGTTGTTACAATGCTTAATATTTCAGAAACAACGCTGAAGCCGTGAATTTTCGAAAGAAAGAGAAAACAGAGCATGTAAAACTAGTGAAAAATGCAACCGTGAAGCTTAATTCGTATATCAGGGAAGCGTAAATAAGCATATAGCAGCTTATGCCCCTCACCATCAGCACTCTGCTAATTAATTGCATTGAAGTCATGGTTGATATTAAAAAAAAAAAATTTGATGGCGATAATCTCTAAGCGTCATCTCACGCTATCAAATGATGGGGAAAATTAAACAGGAATGAATTGGAGTTTTGGCTGGAAGTACATTTTTCTGCCGCGGGAGTTGCCGGAGACCCACCTCCTCGGGAACTAAATTGAAAACACGGGATAATGAAAATGCGGATATTTGAATAAAATGCTATGCCAGAACGATAAACTATGTTGCCTAAAAACATTTTATGAATGGTTTCGAATTCTATTCGATTTTCCGTTCCGATGTTTTTGCGTTGAAGATGAAAGCTCACATTGTTGACACTTTCACCAGATGGCGACTTATCCGATGAGTCTGCAATACATTAGAGTAACTAATTCGACTTAATTTACAGTATTTTAAGATGCTAAGTGTGGACTGTAATTTTTTTATTCATCTCCATAATATCTCGCGGCACACCCGTTGGGAAACACTGCTTTAGAGAAACAACGCCTTTTGATAATATCACAAGCAATTTATTTTTGCCACATAAAACTTGAGTTCTTGACAAATTTTAATTGAAGCCACATTCCTCACACAAAAATTTGTGCGATATTTGGTTGTTTTTTTTTTCAATTTCTAGTGACTTTTGGTTGATCTCGAAGCGAAATCAGATGCTCCTCACCATAGATCTAAATGCTAAATAGGTCTAGGTTCCTCTGAACATGGATTTTGATTGAAATACAAAAGCTTTGAGCTAGAACCTCTGCTGCCACCTATTGAAGGAGAGCAAAACTGTTTGCTATAAATCCTCAAAATAAAATTTACAGCTGGTTTTACTCCGCTGTGTAGCCTGAGAATAAATGTTACGCGGTATGATATACAGGGTGGGCAAAAAGTCCGTAGAAACTTCAAAAGTGAATAAAAACCGGTTTGGCAACGCTAGGTCACGGGGTGTTTTTTAAGACAGGAAAAAAATAATTAAAAACAGCTGATAGGTGGCACTGGTACGAGCGACTTCGGTGGAAATATGCAAATGAGACGGTTATAAGAACTTGCGCTCCTAATCCACAAGCAGCCGTGTTGCACCACTACGGTGCAGCCGTGCATGTGGAACTGCTGTACTTTGCCGTTGCTGGATTTGTGACTCGCTTGCAATGTGCTATTTCCTGTGGTGCTGGTCATGTAATTTTCGTAACCTAGCGATGCTAACCCTGCAAACCGTTTTTTATTCCGGTTATTTTTCCGGTTTTTATGATTTTTTAAAGCTTCTACGGACTTTTTGCCGGCCCTATATATGACTCACAAAATCTACAGCGGTGTGCAGCGTAAACAATATATATATATATATATATATGATATCACATCACATTTTGTTTATTTTGATGCTGCTTCTTAATTTAGAGCCACAAGTCAATTTTACTTGAAGAATTATTAAAAATAGTTTTGTTTTTATTTGATTGGTGGCAGCAGGGGTTGTAAATCAACTATGTTTCTCGCAAGATAAATATGTATAACTTAAAAGGGTATAACAACTTAGAAGGTTAAGAAATTTCCCTCCTGTTATTTGTTATTTTCGCCGCATACATTATATCAGCGATGTTTTCAGCTAAATATTTCTCGTTGCCAAACAAAACGCAATTTCGTATCATAATTTTCAGTTCTATGATACTGTACTTTACCCTGTATATAATTAAGTAACGGTTCAGTAAATTCCAACTGACCTTGATTGCTTATAACTTTGGTTCCTTTGACAGTCACCACCATCTGCGTTCCTTTCTCCTCGTCGTAAGACAGAACTGAAGCACCCTCTGGACTCAGATCGAAAGACAGTGATGTAACATGTCCACTGGGTTTGATGACGTCACTCAAACGACCATTCTCGTCGTAAACGTAGAAGAAAGACCGACCAGCAGCGTCAGAACGGCTGACCAGTAGACCTAGAGCATCATATTGGAATTTGATTTCGAGGCTATCCGGGTCGACCATCGTCTCTAACAGTCCCTGTTTTGTAACTTGGACTCGGCATTTTTGGCCCCTCGCCGTCTCTATCGTGTGCAGGCTGTTACCGGAATCTCTGAGGAAGGATACTTTGTTCCCGGAGGCATCGGTAACGGCGTTGAGTTTACCGAAGCTCGTGTTTACGTTGTAGAGAAACGTGTAAACAGTCTTGCCTGTGAGAATGCTCCTGGTCATCGAATGTTGACCGTACTTGTTGAATATATACACTTCGTGATTGTCCGGATAAGCGATCTGGAATTCCAGCTGATCGTCAGGCTGCGGCAAATAAGGGACGGCGGAAAGTATTCTGAGACTTCCCTGATCCGCAATATGGACGACGCCGTCGCTGGTGACAGTCAGCGAAGAGACAGAGAACAGTTTCGTGTCCATGGCGAGGAAACCCTCGTCTTCTACGGCGCAAGTGCAGTTCTGCCATTCGCACAGGCACCCGTCCTCTTTCCCGGCGAAGTGCAGCAGTTCACCGTCAGGGGTTAGTTTCCGGACCCTGTTGACATTATGACTGTCCACCTCGGCTATGTACATCTCGCCGGTCGGGCCGAAAGTAAAACTGACTAATGACCCGAGAGCGGTCTCTCCCGTCATCCGCGACTTGTGCTGAGATTGAGACGACTTACAGTACGCCGGTTGTCCTGCGACTGCCATCACCCTCTTGTCGTGAGTCAATTTCAGCACCATGTGATCATCGATGAAGTACAAAGCTCCATCTAGAGGATTAATTGCAAGTTCTGTCGGCCATCTGAGTTTAACCTATAATGAAAGAGTAGATGATTCTAAGCTTAATGCTTTTCACATATTTGTGATTATTGTCTCCATATCTTCCTAAAACCTAGACTCACCTCATCCATTTTCAATGTCCCTGTGCAAGGTATCGGCTTCCATTGCTTCTTGTGATGGTGATCCCCGATTAGTGTGTGTATAATACCCTGATTGTCCACAATGCGTATATTAGCACCGTCTGCGAAGTACAGCGTATTGTCCACTGCTACCGCCATACCTATGAGTACCAGAGTTAGAAAGATTTTAATTATTTATTTTTAAGCATTCTTAGTAAAACAAATATATGAATAAATCAATGCTTTATAAAGAAAAAAATGCAGGCTTTCACTACGGATGCAATGGGAAAAGTTTCCGGGCTGTTTTTTGAGCTGTAAATGGGAATCTCCTTCCTTAAGGGACACTTTTCCATTAGCGGACAAATTTTTCGGTGCCGTGTTGTCTGTTATCGAGAAATTCCGCTATATTTTCTAAGCTAGATTTCTCTTGGAAAAAAAACGTTCTTAGCCACGAGCTCTTCAGAAAACTCGATCTAAGAGCCTGTCTGTTACGTAATCGATCCGTCAAACATATTCGCGATCGTTTCACAGCTTTGCACAAGTCGTATGCAGCCTATACCGGCAATTACTATAGATACAAGTGCAACATTGTATTGCTATTTAGTACAATATTCTTCAACCGTTGGTCCGCAAGAATTTCTTGCTGGTTCGTGAAGTATTTCACTGAATTCTTGAAGCTACTACATGCTTGGAGCGCAACGCTATTGCTGGTTTAAATTTCTATTTATATGAAAACAAAGGAATAGAGTGTGGCAGTAAATGTAATAAACGTTTCAGTAAGCTTTATTTGCCAGAAACACCACGTATATTATTTTTTGTCCCTCACGAAGAAGCTTGAATGTCTAACCACTAAACAATTGTAATTCACATACTCAAAATCGAATGCTAAAATTCTGCGGGAAGCATAAAAAATACAGAAGCCGGTATTGTGGCGCATAAAATTTCCGTGAATGTATCGCTTTTTTTACCTCGAAGTTTTCAATTCGATTTTTTTTCATACTACAGTTTGAATAAAAAAAGGAGGTGGTTATATATATATGGAATGTAATATTACTTCAGTACATTTATTTCATGTTGAATGTTTTGATTTTTGAAGTCTGTACGGCCTGTCTAAGACACTGTATAAGCATTAGGATTTCGAGATTCGATAATTCGAGATTTTTTTAATGATTTTCCATGCTTCCTATTCGTGTCAGAAACTATTGAAGGAATTATCAGCTCGGAAAAGAAATCATGCATTTATGGAGGTTGGTGCATGATCTCGGCACTCCATGCTCTTTCCACAATGGGGAAAATCTCCTTCCTTTAAGCAACATTTAAAATTTTCTATTCACTCAAATACTATGGATATTTTTATACAATTTAAGACGAGCATTTACGATTTTAATTGTGTTGGTTATTTTTTCCCCGAATTTTAACTTCAACAACACGCAACGTTTTCAAAAAGCATCAAATTTAGCCATATTTTGTGTCATAAAATTCTTTTGAGTAATTTTAATAAACAATCCTCCTGTTAAAGCATGTAACATTATAGTGTTGAGAGACACACAAAGTTTGAAGATATTTGAATCGGCGGGGTTCAAAAAAATGTTTCTTATCTAACCAAACAATTAGTTTTGAGAAAAGATCATTTTATAGTGGAAACAACTAGCGTATATGTGTGTGATGCCTCCCAGCAGTTTATATTAAAATATTTTGAAAAAAAAATCTAGTTCAGGCAGAACAAAAGTTAAATTCATTGTATTTGAAAATTTATAAATTCGAAAATTTATTTTTTTCTGGAAAATTTACGTGCACCAACTCCCTTAAGTGTTAAAACTAACAAACGATTTTGCTTCAAGAATTATCACAGATAAGTTTAATTTCTATTTGATAGGTTGTAACAGGAATCCCAGCCCAACGTTGCATACCACATGTATAATACAGTATTACAGTAATAAAATGAAGCATATATTCCTATTCGACAAACGGAAAACATCAGCCGAGATTGTTCGGAAAACGTAAAAACATATAGGAACCGGTAAAAAGTTACACCGGTGTGCAGCATTAAATCAAAACCACAGTAGATATGGTATCATATCATATACTGCAGATTTTGATGATACCCACTGGTTTCATCAAAATTTCAAGCAATCAATTTCCCTTCCAGAATTATAATAGACATTTTCGTTTTTATCCGATAGGTTTCCAACTCAACAATGTTTCTAAAAAAAAAATGTACAATAATAGAATGAACTATATGAAGTTTAACAAATCAGGCACACACACAGTGTTAAGTAATATTTTCCTCCAATCCAGGCATACGTCGCTTCACGCGGTCTCACTTCATGCTATTTCACTATAACGTGATTTTGAGAGGTTGATTTTAGAAATCGTAACCTGGAAGATTTGGCTTGGAGTTGATCTCTAAGGAAATAGGATCGAAAATTAATTATATGACCCAGAGTAAAAATGACGAAATCTATTTGATTTTAAGATTTAGATGAGACAAATGTGTGTGGGGCAATCACTCAAATCTAATTTATCAGATCTCGCTGACCAACATCTTTTGGTAACATTCACAATGCTATCTGAATTTAAATCAAAGAAAAATATACTAATGAATCTAAAATTATTGTCATATATATTTGCGAAGGATTTGCAGATTTCTTCGATAATTCTCTTGCTACTGAAGTTTTCATGAAGATACAAAGATTGCTGATTTTCAGCTGAATCACTATTGTTGCATTAAAAGAAAAGTATCAGTTTTGCCATACAATGCTCTTAAGGAAAGAGAAAAACATCCACATTTACTGGAATTAGTCTAAACTAGGGAAGACAAAGGTACTGTAAAAGGTACTGAATAAATCCATTGATATAGCTTAAATTCACGAAATTTATTTAAAAGTTGGAATAATAAATTCATAAAAAAACTGTTTTGCTAAAAAAAGTGGCTGAAAAAGTTTTTTTAAATATTTTTTTAAGCACCCCCCCCCCATTCATTCCTATCTTACTCATGTTAAATTTAAACAACTTTACGCGATTATTCTGCGGAACCAACTAATCGCGTAAATCGTGGGACACCTGTAATCATTTTTCTATGCCAGCTCGAAACATATTTCTCTCATTTATGCAGGTGAGCGAAAATGTTCACTCCATTTCAGCGATTTCACATCTATTACGTATAATGGAAGAGTTGATCAACTTTGCCCACAAGAATATTAAGAAGACACCAACGAATAAGGTAAATACACGGAAATACAGAAAATCATAATGCATTTCGACACCAATGAGTGTCGTCTTCAGAGGAAAAATATTTTACCACTAGCCATGCTGACCGAGTTTCCCACTTGGGTTGAATACCAAATCTTAACGCTCGGTTGCTCAGCGGAAAAAGTACGTCTGTTCACTTCAATCGTCGTGGTCAGAATCTTCTGATTCAGAATCATTCTGACCAAAACACCGATCTAATAGTTGAGGAAGCAATAACAGCCCATAAACAACTCTAGGTCGTCAGATAGCTTCCTTAAGCTAGGCAGCGACGAAAAGATTCAATTCGGATATGATTATCCGGTAAGTCTTCAAAATCGTTTCTTCACTACTGAAGAATGCTATCGTAGGTGTGGAAGAATCACGGCTCTATTGCCCGGAAACTCCTCCATATGCTTTAAAGATTACTGTGATTTGGTATTGGGGGTGGGGGGGGGGACGAGCAATACTAACCTTTAGGATAGGAAAGCATGGCCTCCAGTGCCGGCTTTCCGTCCCCACAGTTTTCCCTGTCCCTGGGTAAACAGCGGACTCCACTCCCGACGACGACATCGAAGTTCGAATCCGGGTTCTCGACTTTGTCAAGCGAGTGGACCCGTAGTATCTTGTGGTGCTCCGGAGCCGATATATACAAATGGCCGTCTGTAGGACTGAGCGTCAAATGATACTGACTTGATACATCTGATGTCCTGTCGGAGTAAAATAATGTCATGTCAAAAATGTCGATTATATCCAAAAGGAAAAAAAAACCCCACCAACCGGAACGGGTGCTAAAGACGACACGTACTTCATTCTGAAGACGGTGTAAACTTGTCCATTCGGAGTTATCCTCCTGACGAGGTTGAAATCTCCGACGTATACGCTACCGTCAGGTCCGCTTGTTAGAGCCACCGGTGACAGCAGTTTGCTGTCCTTGGCCAGGCCATTGCAATCTGGACACAGCAGCGGCCGGGGCTGGCCGTTGCCAATGAGGATTGAAATGACTCTTGGTTGTTGGCGGAAGTAGATCGTTGCCCCGTCACCTTTCTGTAACACGCCTGAAATGGCGGAAGAAAAATCATGTGAATAAATTGAAAGAATCTATCTAGTTGATATTTCATACAGACAAAATGACGTAATTTTGTACCTTCATGAAAGTTATATCTGTGATGAACGTCCAAGTTCCACGACCCTAATTCAGATATGTCCATATCATACCCTCGCAGCGTCGTCGCTTGGACTGTCCATACTATCCTCTCACAAGAGCTGTACTGATATCCGACGTATACTGAAAAATGTCAGAGCTACAATAAGTAACCCGTCTTGGATGACACCAACAACATCATGTGAAGCGGGTGCGGTAAAATCATCGCTAACAGTTCACCGCCACTCAGCTTACCGCTGGGAAAATTCACCGACAAACAGTTCATCGACAGAGGGACGTATGGCGTGAGTGGCGTGGTAGTAAGATGCTGTCAAAGTCCCAGGTTCAAACCCGAGAGAGGATATAGATGAGCCATTGTCCCCTAATGAGCTTGAGGCGAACATGTATAGACAGCGCCTTCATTTCCAACAAATCTCATTAATGGCAATAAATTGCAATATAGATATGGCCAGAGTTTATGTTTGGTGAAGTAGTGAGCCGATATCGGCAATGAGCCGATATTGCCATATGGCGATGTGGCCTGGGTATCTTTCGGTTTGAGGTGAATAGTGTGGATGAGCCAGTGAGTGAATAATAAGCCTAGTGAGTTATCTATCAAGTAAGTTGGCAGGTAACAAAAGAGTGAGTGAGCAAATGAGAGAGTAAGTGAGCAGGTGTGTGAGTAAGGGAGTAATTCAAACGATTACTCACTCAGTCATTCATAGGGGCACTCATAAAGTAACTCATTCACTCACTACCTTATTCACTAGCTCGTATACCAACCCATTCGGTCGCACATTCGCTCATTCATTCTCCCACTCACTTACTCAATCATTCGGTCACTGGCGACGAACTATTGGCGGTGATTCTTCCGTCGGTGAATTTTTCTAGCGGTGCATTGCATGTTGGTGAATTGTTGGCGGTGAATTTCCGTAAATCCATGTGAAAAGAGCCAAACTCACCCCTCGCTGTCGTTAGGCCGTAAACTTTCTGTTTATAAACATTGCGCTTGTTCCAAGCGAATGTGTATTTAATGTCTGGATCGGCTTCGAACGTCTTTTCTACGAGGAATCCTTCGACCGCGATTCTCAGATGTACGAGTCTCAGTGATTCGACTATGTTGGATGGCGTGAGCTGGAGATGAATCGTCGAAAGGTAACCTTGAGCGTGGCTGCTGTGGTAAACAAGGTGGAGGTCTGATCCAGGGATAGAAAAACTTTCTTGCAGAACCTGGATTGTTTAGCAAGAACAAAGAAATTGTTACTGAAATGGTGACATTTTTTTGGAATTTTACACTATACGCGATACATACCGTGATCGTCTTCGGACGGATATATACAGGATGATTCAAAACCCATAAGATGTATTGCATGATAGTCAACACTTTAAGAAGTGATAAATCAAAATTAATAAATCGATTTCGGTTAGACGATGCATGGTCGAAACGCAAGAGGTGAACTGCTAAACACTACTGTGAATGAATGTGTTGACTTCGCAACTTATTGCCATTTCTATCGTGGTGTGCAATCGGGATGAGAAGGTGGAGATACATTCTGATGCTACGGGCGGGAAACCTAAAAGCCGTACCGAGTGTTTCTCGACATGACGTGTTCCAAATCGGGAAACTTTTAGGAGCTTCCATTTCCCCCACATCCTGTAACAGGGTCCCTATGCTCTGGAATTTTTAATGGGTGCCCAGGTCAGATTTATCACGGGACCTTCTAGTGTAAAGTCGTACTGTAAAAAACAAACAAAAAATAAAATTGTCCCACGCCCTTCAGGGTGGAGGCCTGTCAGCCTCACCCTTGTGAGGGTTATGCCGGTGTCTGGCAAACTGGGGATTTTTGGGGCGCCCACGCACTTTTGGCCCACCCTGTATGCTGCTGGCTAAGGAGCCGAGTAAAGTTATACTGTCAAAAACAAACAAAAAAGAAAACTAACCCAGGCCCTCCAGGGTGGAGGCCTGTCAGCTTTGTGAGGGTCATGCCGATGTCTGGCAAACTGGGGCTATTTCTGGCGTCCACGCATTCTTGGCACATCCTGTATCCTGCTGACTGAGGAGCCGTTCCACCCCAGATACCGCTGCAACCATCGAAAGGTTTCTCGAACTGTCACGCGGTTTGTCAAAAAAAAAACAAAAAAAAAACCCGCTTCCCGTACCGTCTTTATTTTTCCGGAGCATTTCCGTCCGCAGCACCGCACATGAAATACATATTTGCTTTTAACATCCCTTCTGCAATCAACGATAGAAATGACGATAAGTGACGAAACCCACGCATTATGTGTTCGATGGCAGCGCTGTCTTTCGTTACGACCATGCATTGTGTAACGGGAATTGCTTTATTTGTATGTGATTTATCACTCTTTAAAGTTTGTCCATGAATTTTGAATCACCTGTATTTGCTGACAGCCATAATTCCGACAAGTCTACATCTAGATTGTGTAAAACAAACCCTATCTTGCAAGCCAAAAATTCGACAACCGATCATTCGATACTGCCATATTACCATCTGTCTTTGATCCAAGTCTCACCAATTTCTTTCTCGTATTTCTTTGCAGTTGCGAATTTACATTCAATGCTGAACTTTTGGGGGGGGGGGGGAAATTGGAGGGTAGGCTGTGTCACATTAACGCGACCGCAAGTTTTGACGTGAATACGTTCTTTGGGTGGTAGGAACTGACATAATGAAATTAATATAATCGGATTTGTCCTTGGAATAGCTAACGGACGATACCGATGTTGTCCATTTGTGTAGCGAACCTCTCGAGATAATAACGGAAAGCAATTTCGCTACGTAAGCGGACCGCGAGCTTTGTGCCCAGACCATAAGAGGTATTAACCACTTTACGATCAAGGACGTAATATTGCGTTCAAACATCAGTGGAATAAATTCAAGCAAACTCTGTTTTCTTTCCTTTCTCTCCTAATCATCGCTAAGCTTTTTTTTGCGACGTTATAATTTTTCCTTGCTCTTGTTTTTTGTATGCCCTGATAGTGATTGTTATTCCACATATGATGTGTATCTTCCTTATAAAATCGAATGAGAACAGGTAAGGCGAGGTTTAAAAGATAAATATACTTTGCACCTACGTTCTTTGTAAATTTATCTATTATACTATTTTACTCTTTCATTGTTTTTTTTCTTTCTTTTTTCCTACTTTTTTTCCCCTTCTCTTTCTTCTAACGTGTGGTTAGGTTAGGACACGATTACCGTATTTATCGCTGATTCGTCAAATATAGAGCATCCGAATCACACTTGCGAATTACTAGTAAGCGAAGGGGATGAAACCAGAGAGAAAGGATTGGGTTTGTGTTAACGATATATGCCGCAGACATACAAAACCCTGATATGTTCTGAATTCTTACTGAGATATAAGCGTTTAAATTATATTTCGTTATGCAACTTTTTCCAAATGCATTCAGTATCATTACAGTATTTAATAGACGTATTTATGTCAAAAGTGTATGTTGGGCCATTAGGAGCCGGAATTTTTATTATCCTTATTTCGGTTTACCCTACTCTTGGATAATTCGTTGCCCTTGCGTGTGGGGTAGCGCTTCAGCTTGGCATTGCCGTTATGCAGTGCTAAGCACTGATAGTTGAAGGCTGTAGATCTGTATCTTTAGCATAAAAACCCCACGATGGACATCAAGGGAGTGGCACCTCTTTCGAATCTGGCCTCGTTGGCACTCGACTCAGGAATTGATCCCCTTTTGCCCTGCCAAGTATCATACTGGGCAGGAATGCAGTGCCAAATAGTTACCTGCATACCCTTAGGAGTGCGACAGGGATGCATCATTGAGATTGCCTTCTTTTCGGTAGCGTCAAAACATTGGCTTCTGGGGATTTCGGTACGTCAAAGTTTTGGCGGAATTTGTTTTTGGGTTTTTGACTCGTCGGAATTTTGGCGGTTGGGATAGACTAGACTACGATACAACAACAAGTAAAACAAATCGGGATGATCGGATCATCATCGAATGTTTCATTGACCTCACGTACTTACCAGAAAAGTATATGAACCGATCTAATAATTAAAATAATAATAATTACTTGAGGCACCTCAAACTAAAAAACTAACGGAGCTTATAAGTCAAAAATGACGACTTGCTTGTGTTTCGGCCATAATGGCACTGTTTTCAGTGCAGGCTCCTTGAGATCCAGATCTCCAAGTTTGATAGACGATCGGTTTCATCCGGTCGTAATCATGATCCGTGCAAGGTTTCTGCTGCATCAAAAGATCTTCCTGGACGTCCGTTTCGACGGTGGCCGACATAATGACAGGTCCCATGACCATTACCGAGTTCCAAGGGACCATCACAGTTCTTTTCATCGGGTGGAACGGGTTGCGTTGGAATTGGAGCGTGACGGCGCCGCCACCGTTAACTAAGATGTCAAACCTGTCGTGAGAAAAATAGTTTAAAACATTTTCTGAAATATTTTACGTTCTTTTGGCTGCTGATCATTTCCTTCTTCATCGGAAACTGGATAGATATCGGATATTCAGTTATAGCCGATACTCTATTTTTTTTCCAGAAAAATATCATTATCACATTTTTACGTAAAGAAATAGGAAATTTTTTACGATAAAAACAGCCAAGAGACGGAAATGATAGTAGTTCTTGCTGCACCAAAAATTTGAGCTTTCTATAATCGTGAGCACCAGGGATTTATAGCTGGGAATTTTAAATTTTCTTTGCGGATTATTTACAAAATATATGTACCATTTAATAGTAGTAGTTAGAAATCGTTTTATACCAGTGAAATTTGCAAGACACGAAGATATTTACTAGGATTAAAGTGGAGTATCATGTAACTTCTCTCACGTGAATTGGGAGCGGATATTGAGAGAAATGACTCATGTTCCACAAAGTACTTGTACGTAAAGGGTTGCCAATTTCAGGAGGTAAAAATCATTTCTTTGTTGGAATTCTTCACTTAATAATGTTTTTCCTAGGTAGATTTAGACGCAGATTATTTTATCAGTCGCTGAAAATAACGTTGCCAACCGATGGAAAATGTTAATGCGCAACAGACATTTGTCATACAAGGCAGAACAAGGCGACTATTGGTATTCGTGCAGGAGCCCGGTACACCAACCTAAGAAACCATCTCCACTATGAGATGAAAAGAAATCTTCACCGTGGGATGCGTAATTCTTTATGAGTGTAGCGGAAAGTATATGTCGAGAGAGAGAGATGTAACCTGGCAGTGCACGAGTGTGGCCCGGCGGACCTCTTTTTTTTATCAAGCAAACTCGTTCTCTCAACCCACGTACGTGAATTTCTTCATTATAAAGTAGCTGAGCTCACTTATTTTAATAGTGATGATGAGAAGAAAAAAACCATGTAATTGATTTTAGATTTTGATGAGGAAAACGGATTGGTATCTAGCAATCAAACTATCTTTTTTGCTTTATTTTTCAAATTATACCTGAAACGGTTGGCTCTGAAGAACCCATTACTGGTCCCTGTAAACATCAATTATGGACATGAAAGACAGTTCTGACTGCCAGAGACTGAAAACGAAAAAAAAATCTCGAAGGCAACTACAGAATAAATGATGAAGCATTTCTCAGTGACTATGATACTGAGTCTTAGTTCTCAATGTAACAGAGCGGGTGTAGACCGCTAACAACGCATTTTAACAAAGAAAACCAGGTAGATAAGATACTCGCCTAAAGTACCAAAGGATGTTTAGAGGTGTCGTGAGTTCGATACCCGGTTCGTCCTTATCAGAAAATTTTCCTGACACAGGGGTACAACAGAAACGACGACAGGAAACCACAGAGATTCCCACATCAAGGGGGTTAACACACCAACCTCTCGATGAGTATAGAAAAACTGCCGTTCGGAATCAGCAATAAATTGTTAGTCCCGGGCTAATCAACCATCGTGTGCAGAAAATGACGAATGGTGATTAAAATATCAATATACTAATTAAAGCAAATGATATCACTAAAATTAGCATTGAGGTCTAATAGACTCTTGAGTCTGGAATGATACGGGACTTTCTACTGCATCAAGTTGGAATGCGAAAAAGATGGCGTGGTTTTTATGATAAAGAAATGTCAGTCATGATAAATCATTTATGCGAACACACACAGTCTCTAGTTGTTTCGGATGCTCGATGCCCTGTACACGGTTAAGGTTATTTCACTAAAAGGTTATTTCTAAGCACATGGTAATAAGGGCTGTTTCATCGGTGTTTTTTCACAGAAAATAATCAAAATAATTTCAAATATTTTATATCGCGATTTTTTTCTATATTTTCTTCCCATGTTTTGTTGTAGTAACAAAGGCCAAGACTTCTTAAAGCAACACCTAATTCAAATGAAAACAAAAATATAATAATAAATATTAGAAAGTTCAAAAGATAATTGAAATTATCTGCCTCGAGTTGGCTTTTAGTCAATCCAACGAATGTTCTAACGCGATTCAACTGAAATGAATCCGAGAAAAATATTCGCAGTGGAAGTTCTCTCATAAGCAAATGCAAAATTTGCAATTTTAAATGTTTAAATGCTTGAACGGAGCAAGCTAATAAATATACAAATACCAATGCAAATAATCGAAAAGACAATTTTGGAAAGAGTTCAGTAAAACGGGCAGCACAGCGATTGCGCAAATTGCCGTAATTAACAGTGTAGCAAAGCGGGTGCACTCGGTTCCGTTTGAGCAATGACTCCACGCATGACATCAACTTGAACCGACTCCAGCGCGTCATGAAACAGCCCTTATTATATAGCCCCGATGACAGTACTCTCATAAACGCAGAAGAATGTGTTAGATATCCGATTTGTGATATTGGAGATCATCCACTTTAAAGAATATTTTCTTTCTGAAATGGCGTCTAAAATCTATACTTGATATGATACGGATAGTCATTACATATGCTAGGGGACTTTGACATTTGCGCCACACAATCATCTGTGCAATTCGCATGAGAAATTATAGCGCATATAAAGCATGATGTTACATCACAGTTCTGGCAAATATCGTCGTTTCTTCTGTAGCAAATATCGTTCGCATTTAACGACTGTTCAAACACACAAACCATTCAGAGCTTAATCTTATACAGAGATAACATTTCTTCCAAAAAACACCATCACTCTATAGTCTTGTCTTTTCCATTAGCAAAACATTCCTACATTCAGTATAACTGTACAGACTGTATCGAAGTATTCACCCAGCAGATATCTCTGCAACTGTTAACATTATAAATATGCTTTCACACAAAAAAGGTCTTCAAATTTACGGTTTTTAAAATTGCCATAATTTTTGTTGAGGGTTCGTATACAAATTGAAAAAACGAAATTCACTTTGTATACAATACCCGTGTGCTAACACTTCTAATTAGTGAAACGTTGAACAGAACTTGCTCCTCATTTGCAACTCCTTATTTTCAAACGCAATATTCATCCAGAGTTAAAGATGTAAAACCACTATGTTTAGGCAACTTATCGCTGTGTTGGCAAGTTTTCATTGGCTCGAAAATCTCAATTTTCAGGAGACTGTACACAAATTGAATAAACTCTACTTATTGGTTTTTATTCACCGACATAAAAAAAGTTATTGTTTTAATTTTTTAAGAATACAAAATTATTCGAGAGAGAATTTGTAAGTAATCGCTCGTCATTAGAAAAAAAAATTAGTTGAAAGTATGTTTCTAAAGTTAGTCATTGCAGAGCTATCCGCTAGGTAAACAGATTCGGACAGACTGCACATCAACAATGTGTTTGTATATTCTCTATACAAATCTACAATTTTTGACCAATCGTCGCCAAATTTTGCATATATACCAAATAGGTCCCGGATTGAACGATATGCTACTTTAAAAGCATGTCAGAGCTGTGCAACTGCCCGAAACTGGCAAAGAACGATTAGGCAACAATGGTTCCTAGGCCTCAACAATCATTTTCGGAATGTTTATTTTGGTTATCGTGGTTCACACTAGCAATGCGTTTCAGACATTCATATGGTTTGTCGCTCCTTTAATGCTGCCAGCATATATATAATAATTTATGCCTTTATAATGGTTTGTCATTTTTTTTATTCCATCCAGTAAATGAAGAAAACCCGGGCACAGCACCGGGTATTAAAATTATAGCTACTTATTATATTTGTGAAAAATTCGACAATTAATTATATTCTAATTGAATATAATTATTTAATTTTCCGCGTTGTACTTGGGGTATTTTTTTGATAACTAATCTCTTCGGACATGATTGAGACGAGATCTAAATTATACGTGTCATTATTTTCATGGACAGATGATATAAATCAAATATTTACGTAGAAAATAAGTAAATTCATTACGAACGCGATAAAGACGGCTGAAAATTTAATTATTTTTCTACGATCTCTTTGTTTAAAGGAGCTGAAAGAATTTAATTTCGTCGTCGCGCGTATGAAATAAATTTCTTAGAGAGAGGCGGAGAATTTAATGCAAATCTTATTATAGCGTAGAGCTTATTAGTTTCGACAGTCCACGGATTTCTACTAATTTTATATTGATTTAATTAATTTTCCGCGGAATGAGTTATTTTCCTTGATAAGTAATCTTATCAATACACGTCTCGATTGGAAACTAAGATTTTTACAGAGACTAGAACGCATGGGGTTAATATTCAAATGAAAATTCCGTTTTTAAATCGGTAATAAGATTTTCTTGGATGTTTTTCTGTTATGTTCTGGGAGAAATCGTCTTAGTTTCTTCACTGTTGAATAAGAATATTACAAAAAGAATTTAATAAGTATTTTAATTGATTCTCGAATGCTCGGAGAAATGTTATTGATCTACAGTTAATGAATCACAACTAAAATGCGAACAAATGATGTTACTTACTAAAACCTACCCCTATGTGCGCTCATAGTGTTGCGTAGTCCTGAGTTACGTACAGTATTACGCAAATGTTTAACCTTGCTGTTCTGTTCGCATATACCCTACAGTTGTAACGTTCGGGTCAAATACGACCTGACTTTCAATCAATTGAATTGAAGATTCACTATTATAGCAATGAACAATGTCCCCTAGCCGTTTTTATAACTCCTTGAAATTATGTGCAGGTAATAACCAAATGTTTTCACAAAACATCAGAGTAAACAGAAAGCTTTTCGTTAACATTCATTTATTAGAATACGTACTTGGAAGTGTTTTTCAACATTTCCGTTTAGGCGGAACCTCTAAAATGGAATTAGTGTTCTGAGGGGTGACAAAAGTGCAAGGATATGTTCGAGGAAACCATTATGAAGCTAGAACATGGTCTAGAACAATTTCCCTCTCGCTGTTCATTGCTTTTTCTCGTTGAACCACTAGTAGAGTCACATGGACCCGTAGTGTTCCGCGGATCACCGGTTGGTGAACCCCGAGCTTCAATGATGTTAAAATAAATTTCAGAGACGCACTGTTTCAATAAAAAAGTTTCACCCCCAAGTTAATACATAAAAATAACTTTTAAGGCCTTTGAACGAATTTTGTTTTTCTTCTGGTCAATATGACCCGAAGAAAAAAAAATCGTAAAATCGGAAAGTTAGCCATATTAACACTCTGTCCAAGACGTTGTCATGAGAACATCATTTTTAAGATATTATATGTTATAACATATTCATTCTCCAACTGAAATACAGTAAAACCCCTCTGATGTGGTCAAACCCCCTCCACCCCCCCCCACTTTTGCGGCCAAATAATAATTTCCCATTGTATAACAAAAATGTGCATTTCAAAACCTTGCTTAACGGTCAACCCATGTATATGTATTTGCAAGGCCGCAACTATATATACATGCTTGCTCACCCGGGGCAAGCACTCATTTTGACGCCCCCTTGTAATGTGGAAGGAGAGGTTTCAGAATGAAATTTGCGCCTCCTCGGGTAAAGCACCCGGGGCACGAGATCCGCCTGCTCCTCCCTAGTTGCGGCCCTGCGTATTTGAATGCGGTTTGTGCAAAAATAATGTTGTGCTAACTACAAGATTCTTTTTTTTTTTGGCAGGAGAAAAATTTAATTAAACGTTTTGTCGATGGAGGGCACTGCACTAATGGGAATCACTGGAGATATGCAGACGGCTTTATTCACCCACACAGTTTAAACTGCAATAGCAAGTGAAAAGATTGAAGATCGAAAGGGATTGATTAAATTGAGGATTTGAACCAATCCGCGTCAATCGCTAGTCCTTTAACCTGCGATTGTAGTTTAAACTGTGTTGGTGAATACGGTCGAAAATCCTGTAAAATGAATGGTGTGCGAGTAGGGTTATCAGATTCGAAAACCAAGGAAAGAGGACGCCTGCGCGCTAACCTGAAGTAATGCCATTTATCCCACAATTTCCACAATAGATAGCGCCACTATTCTGACGAATAAAACCGGCTACAACCATAATTTACCCTCGCTCTAAAACAACAGAGCTGCTAAAAAGCAAAAATAGAAAAGCTCGGGAAATTTTGGTGGCTTTTGGTTAAGCTGACCATATTTGCTTGAGAAAAAAGAAACGGGAAATCAGGATTCGAAATACGGGACATTGCCAATTACCGCCAAAAATGGTGCCAAAAGTAAGCAAAGTTGCCGACTCATGCTAAAATACCAGAAAAGTCGCCAATCGGGAGCGAATGAAGGACTACTTCATTGCAGTGAATTAAAATAGAAACAACAAATATGTGAGAAAAATATTCTTACTTGTAATCATAATTATCCTAGCATAATTTCTGAGATGGGAAGATAATAGCATTTGTTGATTTGAAGAAGAAAAAGTCAAGTTGGCTTCGTTAGAAATACGTGGAAAACCGGGATATTCTATCAAAAAAAGTCGGGACAGAAAGAAAAACATAAAAAACCAGGACTGTCCCGGGAAAAAAGGCACGTATGGTCACCATAATTTTGGTGAATGAGTTGGGGACGGGTCACAAAAACACTCATATCGATGAAATGTTGTTTCAAAGCGGAAAAAATAAATGTTTCCCAGAAAAAAAGAAAAATTATTCTGGAAACATGAAAATGAGGACAAGAAAAAAAGACGAATTTTTCTAAACGTAAGAAGACGGTTCAAATGAAATTGAAAAGGAGGACGGTTGGTATCCCTATGTACGAGTAACATCTCATTTCTGAATTTTCCTGTTACTGGCGCTTACATACGGTTCTCGTTGTGATGTCTGTCGACATTGGTGGAAAAAAACACTATTGATGAAGTTGTTTTATTCCAACCACGGATCACCACCTGAAGCTTTGTTTCGGACACCAAAGTGATTGAAGAAAGCTTTAAATCAATCTCTCCCTGATTTTCTTCCATGCAGTGCCCTCTATCGACAAATGTTTAAACTATTTTTTTTTCTGGAAAATAAATATCGTCAAAACAACTGTTTTACAGACCGCATTGAAATTTTCCAATTCCTCTCCAGTACTTATTAACTTTTAAACTATTTACGAATTTATGGGACACCCTGTATGATAATATATGAATAGATCTCTATATATATATTATGATTTTTTAGGTTCGTTATATCAATGTGAAAGAGTCACATTACGTTATTATCGACGAACAATTACACTTTTCACGACACAGAAAACTAAACATGAATGAAACTCACCACCCGTCGCTCCTGGTCAAGGTGAAACCAAATTGTGGGTCAGTGGCAACGCTTACTCTGATCCCCATCAGGCCGTTTCCTTCTCGGCTGACCACGCGGCCTCTGATCACGGACACGCGGCTGCAAAGATCCGTTGAACAGTGAGCCAAAAAACATTGCATATAAACTCTATAGAAAAAAAAATAACTATTTTCTTTTTCTTAATTATTTTTGGGATGTGTTTTTATTTACATTTAACCTGGAAAATATATTTAAAATTAGTATTTGTATGTATTTATCCAGAACTTAACTTTTGTGGCTGAGAAATTATTTATCCGCTTTAAAATATTAGAATTTAAAGTGTTTAACGCTGTTGTGATTAGCTCCACGGCCTAGCTCATGAGAAACGGCAATTAACGCTGTTAATTAACAAACCACAGTGGTATTTCAGAACGCTGTAGCTTAATAATCAAGGCTTAATACCTTCAATACCACGGCTTTTCAGGTAAAAAACTAAAATGGCTACGCGCAATTTGCTCGCGCATCTAGTACACACATCGCGCATTTGCTCATACACATTCGCATCTAAATAATTGCAGCTACATGATAATTGCCATCAACATTGCAAAAAGCTTATGCGCACGAAATTAAATGCGATATCCGATGTTATAATATCAGAGAGAAACAAAATATGTCTAATCGCGGCAGCCATTTTTTACGCCGATATTTTGCTAGCATTAACGCTATTGATTTAATGAGATTATTTGAGTGTGTTTGATGTGTTAATTAACCTAAAATTGTATAACAACATTTAAAAGCAAAAAAAAAAAAAAATTAATATTTCTCCTTTTTTTTTGTCATACGCACATGAAAACAGCAATATACAAAAAAATACATTTCTTTTTGAAAGAAATAATAATAATAAAACATACATAGAAAATTAAAGAAAAAAGAGCCAAATTATGCGAAGCAAAAGGTTTCTTTTTACATGATGGTTTTTATTCATTATTAATCAAAGTTAATTATATGCTGATTATTATTATTTTTTTGTTATGGATAAGACATGCACCATCTTTTGAATAAGATATTATGATTTTTTTTTTCTGTTTCTCTTTGTCGAAAATAATAATGTTTTTTCATTAATTTTTCAATGTTTATCGTTTGACCAGAAACAATGACGCGGATTTTCTTTTATTTAGTAAGAGATTTAAATTATTCAGTGTTTCAATTGAGAATTTTAGATAATTTCTTCATTGTCCTCTTATAAGAAAGAAATTTTGCTTAATTTTGTTTCAAAATTTTTCGAAGAATGGTTATTCAATGCATTGAATTTGTTATATTATGTCCAAATTATTTCATTTAAAGTTTAGTTATTGCAATTTTTACGGATTCAACACACGAAACTATTTTTTTGTTTCAAATTTTGGAAAAAAATTTAAATAAATATTGTGTTATAATGGAATAGATATTTTTTTTTCTATTTTTTTTCTAATAAATTCGCATTATGTGTTCCAGATTTTAATCAAGTTCGAGATATGTGTGTGTATCTAGAAGTGGTTTTTTTTTACAAACCAACGCTAATCACTATCAGAAGTATCTATTTCTTAATTTAATATTTTAGATAAACTATATATCAAAGTTATCAATATTGTAGACACGTTTGAGGTTGTTAATTGATTTTCTGTAGATTCAAAGTAGGTATATTTATTTCCAATGCTCGACCTACGGGTGTCTGAACTTGCAAATAGCGACAGCTACGAGCAATACTCGCTAAAAATGCCCAAATGTGTGAGCAGATATTTCAAATATTAGCACGAAAACTTCGAGAAAATTTGATTTAAGTAATATAAGCCGTACTTTTAGCGACTTTTCAATTCTGAATATTTATGTATGACACTGCAATATTTCCATATCGGAAATTATTATTTCCGTGGCCTTCGATGGTGATAGGAATTCTCCATCATTTCTCCGTAATTTTATGCAGGAGAATAAAGTAAGAGAAAGTATTTCCACCATTTTTTAAGATAAGTTTATCGGGCTATCACTGTACATCGCATTGCAAAATCGGCAGCAGGTTAATTAATAATAATTAACAAATTATAATTTTTCAACAGTTGTACATTTAATAATTGCAATTTATTTTCTATTTTGTCAATTTATTTTCTATTTTGTCAATTTATTTTCTATTTTGTCAATTTATTTTCTATTAGTAGTTTTAATCTACCTAATTTTTATTTTCTATTTTTTATCATATTTCATTTATTCTTCATATTTTTTCATGCAATTTTTAATTTTTAATTAATTAATTTTCGTTTTATATAATAATAGCAATTTTTTTCTTACTTTTATATCTAAGCCTATTTCTTCTTCAATTAAATTTCGCACTTTGCAGTTTCTGATAAATTCAGTTGTGCATCCATGACCTTTTTTTTCAAATTTATTTTTTTATTTCTAATTACATTTTAAAATAATAGTAAAAACGTTGTAAAAATGATTTTGAATCATTAAAAACGTCATAAATATTTTTTTATAAAAAATAAATTGATTTCATATCTCATAATAAAGTATATTAGGAAACAAACCGGTCTGTATAACATCCTTTTCTAAAAATCTTTTTAGAAGTTTTTTAAATTGCGTTAATATAATAATCATTCAAAAATAATAGAATAAATAGCTATGAAATGGTTTTTTAAAGGTTTAACCGAAAATTTTATGTCATATACATTATATACAAATTTATCTCAAAATCGTAGTGAGAATGAGACACAAAATAACTGAAATGCAAAATTGTAATTAATAATAATCGTAGTTCTTAATGTAAAATTCTGAAATTGAATCACAATTTTTAAGAGATTTATATTGAATACACATGTGATATTAAGCATTTATAAAAATGGTGCATGTCAAGTGACACTTGGATTGTACCAAATTATGCGTCGACATTACATGTTTAATACAAACGTTGTGCTTCGCAGGGAAAATAAACTGGTCTGGCCATAGGTAACTCCGCAACACATCGTTTTTCGCTTGCATGCACAATAGCTACTGGGTACCGAATGCATTTATATATATATATGCGTGTGCCTGCGCTTATATATGTATATATATATAGAGATAATCTCAAAAAAGATAGAGGATTCAGTACTAATAATGAACGCATTCTAACACAAACTCGCTCAGACAGCAAATAAGCGCTTTTAGGCTACCATGCAAGACAAGATAGTAACAAACCAAATTTCTAAAAAAAACTTTCTACGGCTGTCTGTTGCCAAAAAGTATACCACCAAAAAATAGAATGAAATGAACATTGAAATTAAATGATAATAATTAAAAATAAAATACACAGACACAAAGCTTTGCCGGCAACATAATGATATTATTACATATAATGCAGTATAAATTAAGAACTTTTTATTGTTTCTTTTCGAAATTAAAGCTTTCGATACGTTAATTATTCCTCTATCAATTTATTATTATTTTTTTTGGTGATGTTACCGAAAAATGTAGTATCGAATTAATTATTTTTTTCTGGAATGATAAAGAACCCAGTAAAATTGTCTACTTTAGTTTCTGTAGCTTGACACTGCATTTTTCTTGGTGGATTCCAAAATTTGGCGCTATTTTGCGACTTGGTGTGTTATCTAAATTATGATTTTTCTTTTCTCTTTGGATAAAAATTGTGACTCAGTAAAAATTAGCAAGATGAAAAAGAAAATTATTCATGTATTTCAAGAAGTAAATCATGGCGAGTGCGAAAAATAAATTGCAAAATACTTCAATTGAAAACTTCCTTTTAAACTTGCTACTATAAAATGCAAGAAGAGAAGGTATTGAATTAACTAAATTACATAAATATTTTCGATAGAGTTTTATTGATTTTTATAATTCTGGTAAAATAGATAATACGCTTTTAGCTTTTACTCTTCCACAGAAAAAAAAAAGGGGAATTCAAAATTTCTATCTACCACTCATATATTTTATGTTTATTACAAAAAGAATGAATTACACAAAATTTTGATTGAAAACTTTATTCTTTGAAAGAAAAAAAGATATCAAAAATATCTAGAAAAAATATCAACATTTCAAAAAAGTGATTAATAAAGTTTGATTGCAAAAAAATCTAAATCGGGAAATGTTAAAAAAAGAAACTGTAATCGATAAAAATATTTCAAAAATAACTAGAAACGTGTAAAATCGATTTTTCTATTATTGTCACAAAATTCAATGATTTTGGATTCCAAACTAGAAAAATGCAGGTTACCATTGATCTCAATATCAACCCTGTCGAACCAGAAATATAAATTGCGTATCACTAAAATGAAAATGTTTCACATACAAGTCAAATTCGAGTTGTGAATCATGGTTATTGCATAACTAAAAGGAAGGGATTATGTGAATTTAATTTAGGATGCATCTAGAGGAGGATTTTGTTTTAATCTATGGCATGAAACAGGAGACGAACTTTTTTTTAACTCACATGAAAAATCTACGGATCGAAATATATTGGTAATTGGAAATATTTTTATGGATTTAGGGATTCACAAAGGCTTACTGGAATTTTAGTATTTAACTTACAACTCAAACTCAGGTGAAGAAGGCATGCATAATGTTCCTAAATAGCGCTTGTCAAAAAATCGATGAGGATAAATCCACAGCCAAATTATGTTTTATTTCTCTAGTTGCTATTCTAGTATAGCCATAATATTGAATTCAGATTGCCGTTTTTCCATCAGAAGGCCAAAATTATGTTGCTCTAGAGAAAAATATGCAGTTATTGCGATAAATTAGCCTTTTATATAGGCTTACTGCTATGTTTATCGCATATAATGAAAATATATCAATAGTGAAATGTTTGAAAAATAACCAAAAAGTGTTTAGAACCTACATTTTTTGATAAGTTTATGGTGAAAATATGCCTTTGATATTAATCGGTCCATTAAAGAATAAATATGCTGTGATTAATCTTCCAGTTAAACAAGGAACTGTTGCAAGAGTTTTTAACACTCAAGCTCAGTCAGTTGTAATTAATGTAAGAATTTATATTATCAATTTGTCTTAAATCGAAAATATTAATATTTTATAATCTGATTAATTTTAAAGGTTAATGCTTAATATATTGAAGAACTGCGAATAGTCTCACTGCTAAAAAGTATCAATTTTAAAAGCTGTATCGAAATTTATGAGGACAGACAGTCACGAGGATTAACTTTCATTCTAATGTAACTAAGAGTAAAATATTCAAATATGAATATTGTTTATTTTCTGAATATGAGAAAAATTAATATGACAGGACAAGGTTATTTTTCAAATTTTTAGTAATCACGAAGTTCAAATAATAGACATAAATAAGTCTACGTGGGAAGTGTAGAATTTTTATGCCCCTATAAAGCCTACTTATTTATAATAATAATTATTTTTAAATCTTATACAGCTCAAAATTGCTTCAAGCGTTTCCCTACGTAAAATGCACATCAATTAACGCATGTTAAAAAGAAAATAACGGATAGTAAAAATAATAGATACTTTTCATCACAAGAACAATTTACTCACGGAGTTTTCGAGGAAATGGAAGAGAGGATTTATACTCCGCACTAAAATTAAATGGCCCGAGGAATAAATGAAGCGTGTATTCTACCTAATTACGTACTTTATTCATTTTTATCCTTAAGTGGAGAAAATGAGTTCTTAACTAGTACTTTCTCTATGCATAAAACGCCTCGCAATTTACCATTTCTTTAAATCTTATTATGAAGAAGTAATGAGAATGAGTGTAAAAAAGGAAATGGAAAGAAAAGGATGTGGGAAGGTCTTATTAATTGAAACATTCAATTAAATTAATTCACTGCGAAAAGAGAAGTGTATTATTGTTATCATTTGAGTGAAAATTGTTTTTTTTTTTAGAATTTTTACTGCATTATTTGATTGATCATGTTTATTTATTTTCATTAGTATCATTATTATTTGGATTTTCTCACCCACTACTAATTGGATAATTAGGCTGTCCTAGATGGCCGATACCAATAAAATCATCTGAAATGTTTCATTATCGTTAAATTGAAAAAAATATTTTTGGGATGAAATGGAATACATTATTCATAATTGGTAGAATTTTATTTTTTAAAAATCTTGAATTCTATGGAGTAATTTAAAATTTTACAGATATTACATTCTTAATGTACTTTTGAAAATTGGTTTGATTTTTTTATTGATACAAAAGTGTAGCGCAATAACCACAATGTGAAATTAAAACAATTAACGTTGGTGATTTTAACCAGATAGCACTGCAAAAATATTAACTTTTTTTTAAAAATATGAATGCATCGCATATCAAAAAGTTTCTTCTCAGTTACTTAGAATTCAAATATTTCGTACTATACTCACTATAGATGAATTATTATTTTTTTTTTTTTTGCATCACGAAATAAGAAAATTCATGTAGAAAAAAAATAGTATGAAATATTATGAAAAATTGAATGAAAATTAACATATATATATATGCAAGGAAAATATAGTTTTTATTTCAAGATTATATTGAGATTTCAATTTTAAAAATCTTAAATATTTAATAGTGTTTTCTGAAAAATTCAGTTGGGACATAAAAAAAATGTACTCGTATAATTTCTGTATATGGAATACCTAATGATAAAGAAGAAACATTTTAAATCAAGAAATTTTAATCTACTTTATAAATGTATTCCTGGAATATACGTGTTTTTTACGCCGAAAACCATTTTTTTGTACCTATATAATAATTTTTTGCATCAAATTAAATATTAATTATTTCAAAAATACGTGAACTTTAGACTTTCTTTTATCAGAGAATATGAAATTACACATTTTGTCTATGTCAGAAAGCCGTGATCTTAATAAAACATAATTTTTTAATAATTTCTATTCCTTGATTATCAAAGATAATCACTGATATTTTCTTGTTTCATGAATTATAATATGAAACGTTTCTACACATTCTACCATCTCATGTATCATTTATACTCATTTTATTAGGAAATAATTATTTTAAAATCATCCAATTATGCTATACTTTCTTGCGATGCTGGTAATATGTTTTTTAAAACATTTATGAAAGAAAAAAATAAATCAAAATTATTCACAGTACTCAAAATAAACTTAATTTTAAGAAATCGATTTTTGATACAATCTTATTTACGATTTGTTTGTCGTATTTTATTTTTCAAAAATCAAGCCTAAAAAAATTGAAGAAAAATTATAATTAATTGTTTTGAAATATGAAAATTTTCTCCTAATTCTTTACGACTGTCTTACATAATTTATATGAATTTCTTTCTTTGTTTCTTAACGTTATGAATTTTTTCATTTTTAATGCTTTATTATGAATAAATGTTCACACATCTTCATTTAGATATACATTTTTATTAATTTTCTTACTTTGAAATAAATATTTTTATCGTTCTGAATATAGCAGCTATAAGAGATAGCTTCTTATTTATATAATTAGAGAAACTCATCGAAATAAACTCACTTTCAAATAACATTCATATTCAACTCTAATACTTATAATGGTTTACGATAAACATCCCATCTTCAATTTTAGATAAGTGAATTACGCTTCAAGAACTTTATGTCTTTAGGCTAGCGCTGGTTTCAAAACGAATAACATCGCACAGACTAATTCAATTAAACAAATATAAAATCCAATTTATTATTCACATTCATAAACTAATAATTATGGAAAATTGAGAGAGAGAGAGAGAGAGTGTGTATGGGGAAGAAGCATCAAATTAAACGAGAATTCAAATGATCAATTAAAATATCCTCTTTCAGCTGGGCTATTTCATTACTTTGAATGTCAAAACATATTTATATTTCATACGTTTAGCTGGGAAATAGTTGACGCGCGAAATTAATGCTCGCTGAAAGTTGAAATGATATAGAGAGATTTAATTACTATACAGGCGTGGGATTAAAAGGCTTGGAAAAATGTATTTTGAGCTGATTCGTCGGCCGCTTCATTAAAGATTTAAAAGGTATTTCCTGTGAAGTAAATTTACTCTGCGGCTTTGATGCTCATCATCAGTGCATAAGATGAGAAATTTGATATGGAAGTCGACGGACCGAGAGGAATTTCACGAGAAAAACGTCCCGTTTTATAGAAATGTTGATCAAAATCAAGCCTATGAGGTATGAAGGATAGAGATTTCCAGATATATAAAGACTTTCCAGATCTTTCAACATATAAACGGAAAATATTTCCGAGTTTTATGAAACAGCATTACCTTATTCACCTTTGATGAGTTATAAGCTGATGATGTCTAGTATAGTTATAAATTTAATATGAATACATCAATCAATTTTATAAATTACTTTTTCGTAAGTTATGGGGTGTCACGACCCCTAAGGTCGATTTTTCAGAAATGACTTTAAAAAATACTCTGTTTCGACGCGAAAAAAAATGTCGCATCAATCTTGAAATTTTACTATCTAAAATCCAAGAGAAAAGAAGAGAATTATAGTGTAAATGAGTAGAAGAAAAAACACTATGAACGCGATTTTCTCAGATTGCAATTTTTGTTTGTAGGTAAATTTGAAAAAGAAAAAAAAAAAGCACGGAAATTGATAAAAGTCTTGTATGAGTATTTGTACGACATGTTTCATCATTAAAACGGGCCCTGAACTCTGGTGTCTAACCATTCGTTTGCATTTCATGAATTTTCAAAATTTGATGGAAAGATAACATTTAAAAATCCGAATTAATTTTTTTATTTTATTTATTTAGTTTATTTTAGTTATACATGTTGGATAACCATTTCTGGAAAGAAGTTTCCAATTTTTTTATTTATAATTTTTGGAGCAGCAGTTGTTTTTGAATCTTAAGGATGAGCTGCAAAATCTTCAGAAATTCGATTTAAACAAACAAAAAAAAATGAGTTATTTATTTATAAAAATAAGTATATATATGTTATATTTTTTTATAAAAATTTGTAAATAACTTGCTTTCTTGAATACGTTTACTGTCATTCTTTTTCTTTTATTTTTAAATTATATAATTAAGCGATTGTCACGAATATTTTTGCATTTGATTTCCAATTAAATGTAATATCTTTTAAATTCATTTTTGAAAAATCGATATTTTGAAGCTTCGGAGATTGTGACAGTCCATTAAATAACAATATTCATCTATCATATTCCATTTTATACTGCGATTATGTTGATAATAATTTTAAACGTATTTTTGAGAAAATGCATTTTTAAAATGATATTTAGGATTTTTTTGTCATACTTCGGTGTACAAATACTGATATTTAAAAAAAATTGAAGAAAAGTATATTTTGATTGATTAGTTTGAAATGAGTTTTCATGTATTATTTAATATAATTGTTTTGAAATAAATTGCTTAAATATTTGAAATTATTTTTCATGGGTTTTTTTAATTCATGATAAATAACGATATTTATTTATTATATTTCATTTTATACTGCAAGTATGCTGATAATATATTTTTTTAATAATTTTATTAGAAAAAAAATTAAATGTTTACCGTTTTAACAGTAAATAAGTAAACTTAACTACAGGAAACAAACCCAATACTGTATTGCTTCAGGTACTGTGAACAAGAAAATGGATTTTTGCAATATTACTTAGGTTTTTTTTTTTTTGTCATATCTCAGCATAAAAATTTAATTATTTTAAAATGAAGGTTTCATGTAGTTTTTAATTATTGATATTATTTTAATGATCCTTCTACTAATACTCTCAAATCTAGTTCCAGTTCTGGATTTGATAGTTAGGGAAGAAAAACACAAAAAATATATAACATATTGAAAGTTGTAATTATTAAGATATATTTAATAAAATCAATTAGCAGAGGAAAAGAAAAAAAAAAGAAATATAGATAGACAGACAGATAAAAAGAGATAGAAGAAGAGAGAAAAGTATGGCTGTGCTGCGGAAGCGGAAAGAATTGATGTAGAAAAATGGTTTTTTTACGTACAGCTCAATTCTCTCACAGTGCAGAACATAACAGTATTAGACAAACAACGAAATAGCAATTTATTTTAACTATATAATATACATTAAAAAAAAAAAATGTGTAAAAGAAAACGATTTCAGAGGCACACATCATTGTGACTTTGGTTTATTTTTCTTCTTCAATTTTTTTTTTGTTTAAATTATTTATTTTGAAGTTTTTTTTTTGTTTGTTTCACGGAAAAGCAGAAGCTAATAATGGGAAATAGTAAGAAATAGAGAGAAAAAAAACACAAAAACTGACGTCACACGGAGCTAGACATACCATCACAAACACATATATGTATGTTCTATCGCCCAAACAAAGGACTACTGAGGAGCGGGAAACACAAGGCTGGTTGGGAGGAAAAAGGATAGGTACGGAAAATAATAAATTATGACTACATTATATAATTACGTAATAACGTACAGTACGTAAGGTTTTTGGGTGAAGGGGGTAGGAAACAATTAAAAATACGAAATTATATGTCGAGGGGGAGGGATCTAGGCCAGACCTACTAAGGATGGAGTCGAAAAAAAATCTGCAAGTAATCAAACACATTCAATTGCATTCATATACATAACTATTTTAACCGGAGAAAATGTAATGTAGACGTAGTGAACTTCGTACACGATAAATTTTGGTTTCGAAAAATTTCTAGATAAATAACAATTTTAGATGAATTTCTGATATGTCTACTCCTGGAAAGGAAAAGATTATGTGCTGATGAAATAAATTGAAATCCCAACCCTATTTTATATCTGGAATGAAAATACTATTATGTATAATTTCTTTATCTTTTTAATGTTGGTAAAATAGTCAGGCGCAGAAACAAGTAAATCAGTTTCATTGGACAGTTATTTCGAAATTATATATTTGCTGAATTTTTAACATTTTCCATTATTCATTTCATAGTAAAGTGAGTAGTCAAATTGAAAAGCTAATAATGTTTCATTTCAATAATACAGAACTTCTTGTTTAGTATTTACCCAATCAATATTAACTAACGCATGTAAAATAAATTTTATAAACCTAAAATTTTAGTGATAAGAAATATATCTTTTTTCTTGAACATGTAGCCGATTTATAAATATTGTGACCTTAATAAGGATTTTTGGTTTTCGGTATTTTTCAAGTATGATATATATATGACATTTTTTCCATTTTATATTTTCATCGTGTAGCATGGATGGAAAATCTAACTACGTACATTTATTTCTCGAAAAATTCTGACATGCGGTAATGTTATTGATGTAATCGAAGAAAAAAAAATATTGAACGTTATTTCGATATCATATAAGTAAAATAATATGATGGTATGACACACGCGTGTTCACTTCTTATTGATGTCTTTCATTAATTTGTGATCATAAAGCAAAGGCTGTTTTGAATTTAAAAAAAATGCTTTTGGGTGTGATTTGAAGTTCTTTTGCGTATTTTGAAAAAGAAATTAAATATTTCGAATTTTATATGTAGAAAAAAATTTTAAATTTTCAATATATCACATTTGCCTTACATAAACACATCTAATGAAACTGTTTCAAAAACCATATATTTTCTTAAATTCATGAAATATTTCAAAAACACACATTACAGCTACTTTCTATATTAGTAACACTCTAACGGAACACTAACGGTGAGGCTGAGCTAAAAATATTTAACTACTTAGAAATAGCAAAATAAAATCCCCACCTGTACATTCTCTTTTTCCTTTTCCAGTTTCACTACGGTTTAAGTAGCAAATTATTCATTACTCAAGCCAAATTTTTTTTTCTTTTTTAAAATAATGCATATTATTCAAAATAACTTGCAGTTCATCTCACCATCCTTAGTCATCAAAAAAATAAATAAATAAAAGATGAATGTCAAAAAACAAAAATGGCAAATGAAAAAAATAATAAATAATAACATGGAAAGATAAGGGTGGGAACAGGAAATGAAATAAAGTGCAAAAGGAATTTTTGTTATTCAATTTTTTAATTTTTTTTTTTTTGGACATGGTGTTTTATCGTACTCACCTCTTGACGAAGGCACTCCAAAACTGGCTACAAGTTGTCACGCGGACAATGTGTAAAGCAGGGACATAAAAGTACGAGTGAGCACTATGATTGGAGCATAGAAACATACACTCAACCAACAAACATTCATCAGCAATTTTACCCAACAACTTTCTGAATCAGCCCAGTCATTCTTCGTCCATGTGCATCTGAGGGGCATTTGCTTCAACGTTCATTAAATTTCAAGTACGTGCTTGAATATTCCGGTAATATATTCATATTGATTTCGACTTGGGTGCAAGGAAAATCACCTCTTTTTTGATTAAATATTATATTCGAAGAACTGTTGTATGAAATTAATTCCGCATATTGTTTTCTCATGTACTTCACTCCATGAAAATTGAGATCAAGTGAATTACTTTCTCGGAAAGGTTTTAAAAACGCCGCATTGGAATACGCATATAAGTATGTGCTGAACATATTACTTGCCATTCTGACAAAGGATCTTTTAGCTGAATATAAATGTCGTATGATAACAACCGTGATCAGTGCAGTCACGTTTTAAGCCTTGAGTTTGATTTATTTTCCAAAAGACTATTTTTGAAAGCAATAATAGGTTCTACTGTTTGTAATAAAATATTCAATACATTAGGAATATTTTCTTTTTTGGGACAATTTTCGTTTTAAAATAATACATAAAAATGCATTTTTTTAATTCGAGATGGTTCAGTGATAGCGATACAATGCATAACCGATAATCTAAATACGTTTCAGTTTTCGAAAGATAACTATAACAAACGGAAGACAATAACTTTAATAACGAAAAAGCGGCAAGGCCATTAGAATAGCACAAATCAAACTGAAGCAACTCGTATCCATGGGTTTCCATTTAATCTATCCTATAGAAACATAAGTTTAAAAACCCATAGAATGCCAGACCCATGAATGAAGCAAATGCCACTCATTAAAAAAAAAATAAATAAAACTTATGGTCACTCCATTCACTCCCATACGCAATACACGCATACATAATCATCGTTATTGAATGAATACAATAAAATGCATAGGTATATTTTACATGATATTCTATATTATGAAATAAATTTTTCGTTAATAAAATCTCGTATAGCTTTCATTAAGATCATTTTAAAAAAAACAAGTGATTATAAAAAAAGACGAGCTCACAACGAAAGGTAGGGTAACATACAAATACGAAACACACTGTCACCAGCAGTGCCACTCGACCCCACCATGTCGCGGGGGGTGGCAAGCAGCCACAGAAGGACAAACACATGGAAAAAGTGCACAAAACACAGGAAAAAAAATTCACAGGACACAAACACACAAAGAGATATCACATAAAACAAAGGATGCACACACAGAGGACAAATGCAACGACAAGGGACAAACAAAGGAAGACACAAAGGTATAACATATGGACACATACATGTATATATTATATAAAAAAAATAAAAAAAACTTTAACCTTACACATTTAATTATTAACTAAGAATAAATTTTCTTGAATGAATTAAAAAAAGAAGAAGAAAGGAAAGTGCTGCAACAACGAGGGGAGAAAAATGTCCAACGTGATAAATAAAAATATAAGAGGATAGAATTCAGTGCTAAAAAAAACGTAAGAAAAGAATATAAAACAAAAACAAATTCGTGCATAAATCTATGAAAATGAGCTTATATGAAAATATTTTCTTGATAATTATACGTCCTATATGATACGAATTACCTTGGCTGAATTTGTTTTGACGTATGTGGTATGTATAATCACCAATAAACACATAAAAACGTTCATTCTTAACTGGATGATTAATTCTGAAAGTATAATATACCGAAACTATTTTACTGAATAAGTAGGCTGTTAGAAGAAAAAAAAAGGAAGTCAATTCATCTGGCAAGATTCTTGAGATGCAGTCTCAATCAGCTGTGTTTCTGTAACCAAAGACCTCGGTGTTTTCTTTGACTCCAAGCTTGCATTCACCGATCATATATGATCTCACCAATAAATGCTTAAAACTGCTAGGATTTGTTGTGAGGAGCAGCAATAATTCCAAATCAATCGCAACAATCACGACACTTTTCATGTGCTCCCGAAACTAGAGTACTGCACTATTATATTGAGTCCTCACACCAATCTAGACTCACTGTTTCTAGAAAGAGTGCAGAACAAATTTGTACGTTACATGTTCAATTCCACGTCTACATTAATGACGTAAGTACAACTGAAGTGCGATGGTTTTTTTTTTTTTTTTTTTTTCATTTTCAATCATTAGAATGCCAAAGAAGTTACCTTCGCTTTTTGTAGAAAATTGTCAATGTTATAATGGATGACCACTATCTTCCTTCAACTTGTTGATTTTTCTGTGAAAATTGGAAATAGGCCTGTTCGGCGGACTTTTCTCTTCCCTAAACCCCGAACAAACATTTTACGATGGTCCCCTACTTTTGAGATGTGCAATATATATAATCAGTGCGATGTGAAACCCGATATGTTCAATTCAACTATAAGAGAATTTCTTAAAAGTTATATGTGAGTATTGAATCTACATATTGTTATGTTTTTCCGTATGTATTTCTCAGTATCGTATTTTTAATCATTGTTCCACTCATTTTTTTGTACTTTGTTGTATTCACCTTTTGTATTTGTGTTTTGTATTTCTCTTCTCTTGCCCATCTCTGTAATTGGGCAATCTTTGCTCCTAAGATGTGAATAAATAAATAAAGATAAGGTCACATGCCCCACTGCAGTGCAGTTATCTAAAGCATTTTGATCAGCACTTTGCTCCACTCCAGAAAGCAGGAAAGCCTCCGGAAGGTGAAATTTCTTACTGTTGTTTGTTTAACCATAACCTTTTGAAGGATTAATGGGTTACTCGAGCAAACTCGAAGTTTCCTTGAGGGAATGTCACATTCTTTTCTGCAATGTAGTTACTTAAAGCATTTACACCAGCAGATTGCTTTGCTGCAGAAAGCAGGAAAGACTCAAGGAAGGAATGATTTATCATTGCAGTTTGTTTATCGATAACGTTTTCAAGGATTATTGGGCTGCCTGAGCAAGCTGGAAGTTCTTGAGTCAATGTGATATTACATTCCTAGTGTAATTACTCAAAAAATTATGAGCCGCGGTTTGCTTTAGGAAATAGGGAATCCTCGAAAAAAGTAAAAGTTCTCATTGCAGTTTGCTTATCGAAAACATCTTGAATGGTGAGTAGGTTAACTGAACGAGCCGGAAGACTTTAGTGCTATTAGACAATCCTTTCTGTAGTGTCAGTTAAAACATTTTGCTCAGTGGTTTGCTCCAGACAGCAGGGAAGCTTCAAAGAATGTGAAATTCCCCACTATAGTTTGTCTATGGATAATACGTTTAAGGATTAGATGGCTGCCTGAGCAAACTGGAAGTCTTTGAGTCAAAGTGGATTCCTCTCTACAGTGTAGTTACCCATGCTTTTTAACCAATTTTGCTCCAGCTAGATCGGAAACATCAGGGGATGGTAAAATTTCTCACTGGCTTGTTTATCGACAATGCCTTGAAGTATTAGTGGATTGTCTGAGCAAGTTGGAAATCCTTGAGCCAATATGACATTCCTTTGTACAGTGCAATTACCTAAAACATTTTGAACGATAGTTTGGGACAAAAAGCAGAGATGTCGCAGGATTGGTGAAATTTCTCATAGCAGTTTGTTCATTGATAAAATTTTGAAGGATTAGTGGGCTGAGTTAAGAAGCTGGAAGTTCTTGAGTCAAAGTGGCATTCCTGTTTTTGCAGTGAAACTTCTTGACCAGCATTTTGCTCCAGAAAGCAAGGAAATCTCAGGGATGTTGAAATGTCTCACAGCAGTTTGTTTATCGACAATATCGTGAAGGATTATTGGGTGCTTCGAGCGAGCTGGACGTCCTTGAGTAAATATGCCATTTCTTTCTGGATAGCAGTTTCCTGAAACATGAGCAGCAGTTTCAGGAAAAGCGGGAATTTTTCACTGAAAGTTATTCAATGACAACATTTAAAACGATTCGTGGGTCGCTTGAACAATGTGGAAGACTTTGAGTCTGCAGTGTTAGTTACCTAAAATATCATGAGCAGTAGTTTGCTCTAGAAAATAGGGATGGTGGAATTTCTCATTGCATGTTTTTGAAAGACCGAAGTGCTTGAGGCAACATGGCATTCCTTTCTGCAGTGTAAATACCTGAAACATTTTAAGTAGCAGTTTTCTCCAGAAAGCAAGGGAGCCTCAGGAATGGTGAAATTTATCACTCTAGTCCGGTTATCGATAACATTTTGAAGGGTTATTGGGTTGCCTGAGTAAACTGGGAGTGTTTGATTCAATGTGACATTTCTTTCAGCAGTGTAGTTACCTAAAGCGTTTTGAGCTGCTATTTACTCCAGAAAGCAGGAAAGCCTCAGGGATTGTGAAATTACTCAGTGCGTTTGTCTCTAGATAACATTTTGAAGAATTGGTGTGTTGTTTGAGAAAGCTGGAAGTATTTGAAGCAGAGTGACAGTCTCTTCTGCAGTGTAGTTACCAAAGCATATCCATCAGCAGTTTGCTTCAGAAACAAGGAAAGCCTCGGGTAAACAAGAATTTTTCACTAAAGATTATTCAGTGATAACATTACAAATGATTAGTGGGTCGCTTGAGCAAGCCTGAAATCATTTAATCAATGCCACATTCCTTTTTGTAGTTTAGTTACCTAAAGTATTCCAATCTGGAGTTTGCTCCAGAAAGCAGGGGACGCTTCAGGGAAGGGGGTTTTTTCTTACTGTTTATTTTTTTCATCGACAGCATTTTGAAAGATGATTGGGTGAGTTGAGCCAAGTTGAGCCACTTGAGCCAAGTGGAAGTTTTCGAGGCAATATGACGTCCCTTTCTGCAGTGTAGACCTGAAAAATTTTGAGCAGCCGTCTGCTCCAGGAAGGAAGGAAGCTTCATGGACAGTAGAAGTTTTCACTGTAGTTTGTTTATCGACAACATCTTGAAGGACTACTGGATTGCTTCAACAAGCTGGAAGACTTTGTGGCAATATAGGATTCATGCCCGTACTTTGTTCTTCGACAGCATCTTGAGAATTTTTAGGGATTGCCGTCTTTCTTATATTGCAGTTCTTTTACCGAAAAACAAATTTATGAAATCAGTAGATTTCTCTAGAAAGCGAGAAAGAGATTTGAAACGTACAAGGCGTTTATCTCTGCAGTTTATTTACGGAAAATGCCCTGATGGATCAGTGCCTTTTTTGGATAGTATGGCATCTTTCTTTGCAGTTGATTTATTCACCGGTAACTATATAAAGATGATTCAAAATCATGTGCAGTTTCAAGGATCAACATTTTGCTTTTCTTTTACATATAAGGAAATCTTCAGAATATGAAATAATGTTTTTTAGCAGAAGATAAGTAATCTTTAACAGATTTCAGTGTCAAACTGAACGATTAATGAAAAAGAGATTTTTGAGATTTTTAAATTTATACTGTATATAATAGGTAAATAGTGGAAGTTCCTTTACCGTTCCAGCTAGATGATCTAAACATAATGAAAATTTATATACTTAACAATTAAACATGTATATAGCAATAAATATAGTAAAATTCATTTGTAGGAAACTGCAATACACTTGAAAGCTATGGAAAAATATATTTATTGCTATCGATACGTATATAATATATTTCATCAAACTTCTTGATAAAAAGAAATATTTGAGCTACAGTGAAAAATTCTGTAGTGTAAACATATCTTTTCCTTAAAATTCAGTTTATCGGTAGTGTCTTCCATCCCGTTATATAAATCCATGCTTTTCAAACTAAAAAAGTTTCCATGAAGAAATTACTTGTATTTCATGCAGTGATTTTATTGTTATCAGTATATATATTTTCCTCCGCCTTCTCGAGTTTATAGGCTTCAAAAAATTTTTTTTTGAATGAGAAAAAAATTATAGAACTTTCATGTATATACTGGAACTTCTCCGAATCGTAACATTGCAGTACTTTGTGGAAAAAGGAAGAAATAACTAAATAAATTAAATATTCGAAAATATATTTAGGACAGAATAATTAGATCTAATTCTAAAACAAGGCTGCCTGGTGACAGATAAAGGGTAAAAGACATACTCCGTGTGATTCGACGGACAAACACAAAGACAAACAAACACACACATACGAAACAGCACAACACAACACATAACACATGAATGACGAGCCCAACACAAAGAAAGCTCGTCTCTCTTTGACAAGTAAAACACATACGTAAAAAACAAAAAACGACACGTAAAACAAAAAAAAAAATCAAATAATAATCAAAAACCCAAAAAACAAAAGGCAACAAAAATAATCAAAGGACTTATTCCGTATCCTAACAAAAGAGAAATTTGATCTCGAAGAGAAACCGATCTTTCAAAAAATGAGAATAATTATAGAAAAAAATTTCCGATATTGTTATTACTATTTTTAAAATCTCGACTGACCATGATCGACAAGAACTCGAATTTAACTGGAAAAAAAAAATTCATTTCTCTCCTTATATAGCGAGATTAAAAAAAAATAAAAAATATTGGTCATTATATTATCAAATTGAATAGAGCAATTTTTGGGCTTTCCGAATCAAAATTTGTAGTGAAATTGGATCATATACGATTTAAGAAGGGAAAGGATACTGGAAAATTTCCGGTAAATTTACATGGTACGGAGTTACCCCTTCAAATGAGCCGGTATATATAGTATATAAAAAACAATTAACAAAAGATCTTTCATATTCAAAACTTCCTGAAGGTTCACGGGATGAAAAAAATCAAAATATTATGTTAAAAAAACACAGGTACACACGAACGTGACTGGAACTATTTGGTGAATGTTAGGAATCAATGGATTTGGAATTCAAAAGAAATCAAAAAATATGTTTATAGTGTGTATAGACCTTTTTAAATACTTCACGAATTCTGCCATCTGATTTTCAAAAAAAAGTCTGATGGTGGATACCGATATTACTATCTGAATTTTCTGGGTTGGTGTTTATTCAAAGAAAAATGTATGCACACACACACACACAGCTTAGCCTATTTTCTCAGTAACATGATTGGAAAAACCGTTGGCCCTAGAAAAATTGATATTATGATTTTTTGAAACAGAAATGAACTGTAATAGAACATTGCAGAACATACAGTTTGAATTCGGGAGATTTTCTCTGTAATAAGTAGTATAACATTCGGAAGATTTTCACATGATTGAATTAAACGCCCGTGTGTGTGTGTGTATCATATCTTGATTTATTATATACAAAAATTGTATAAAGTATACATTTATTTATAAATTATGTTTATTTTAGCATGCGTAAGGAAGCTGACAATACCTTTCCGAGTACTCGTCTTTATGAGCGTAGCTCTGGACGCTCTGTTCTTCGATGAGGAACTTCATTTTTTGGTAGAAAGAAGCCGTGACAGCCGGTGGCTGTTTCCTCAATAAGATGTCTAGAGGATCTGGTGAAGACATGCACATCAAGCTATCTTGACATTCGTCTTTTCCACAGCATTCGCTGTCTGCGCAATCTACCAGACCGTCTGGAAAATAAACATGGAAGTGCAAACTATATGACGCACAGTGAAACTTCGGTTTACGAGCGTATTTCGTTCCGTGAACGTGCTCGTAATCCGAAATCGAAGTGAAATTCCCCAAGTGAAGGGAATAACTCAAATGATTTGTGCTACAATCGTCTCCTCATGCCAGCCACTGTAAAGTTGAAATTCAGGTTGATGTATTTCATATTATTGTATTTTATGTGTTATTGCAAACTTAATTTCATATTATATTGTGTTTTAGTTATTCTACGTTGAAGTCGAATACAAAATAATACAAGGAACTTCGATTTCAAATCTCCACTTGAATTAACACTAAACGAGAAAGTGATGCAATTTTTTCAAATACAAATACCAATACAACGCCACAACAGGCAAATTGCCCAACGAGGTGGCTGACTCGTTTATGGACTTGTGCTATAAATGCCCCTCCCATAGTCCGTAATCTTAATGTCGCACGTACCACCATCCAGACTCACATGAAACGCAACAACTGAGGAGGAGCGAAAGACTGAGAGCAAGGGCAGAAGCCGAAGACAGTGTCGATAGGGTACTCTCCCAGGAAATAGAAGAATTAGAAGACGAAGAATGCGACACAGAGGGAGAGCAATCGGAGAGAGAAGAAGCGGTCGAAATATGGGAAGACTCTGACTCTGACTTCAAATAGAATGATCCAGTGAAAGAGTAATCAAGAAACAAAGTCCCAATGATCAGTGTTTAAACTGTGAAGCACCCAACCAAAAGCTGAGGAGCTTTTGAATAATCGAACAACCCCCTCCCCTCATGCTGAAGGACCTGGCACCTGGTTGGACCAATGTGACACGAAGGGCTCACACTAGCCAACAAGCCAACGAGGGAAGACATGGGTCCAGGACCTGGCGCTTGGCCACAGAGAGGAACAGGGGGCTCGGGCTAAATAAAGCTGGAAAGGACATCAGAACAGCTCATCGGAATAAATTGTATAATAGAAATATTTAAATCTGTATATACTTTTTTTTTTTTTTTTTTTTAATAATGTGTTTTTATATTCAATGTTCATGTATTTTATATTTTATATGCATAATAAAGCACCCGACATCGCCCAGCCCCTCATCCGGGCAATGGCTAAAATTGACAATGGTCGATAGAGCCTGGGCGGTGCACGGAATGAAATGAAAATGAAATGTCGCACGTACCGAGAATCTTCGGAAGTCACAGAGGGGGCCCCTAAACTATTGAAGATTTGTACTGATACGCTTATGGATGCATAAATTTTTTTTATATATTAATTTAGTTATGTCCATTGAAATAATAAGATCCACCTCGAAAAATGCCTAGGCCGGCCCCGTGAACTCGTTAAAACGATTTTACCCGCAGTAAGAAAATAAGAACCATCGCGTCGGTTTATTTGTGATCACGTGAAGCTCAACAGACAACGTGAGTAAGCAATGACTCTTATAGACTGGTCCACATTTTGGAAACCTGGTTATTCGTACTACTCGTAATGGTGCGAGTAGGTCATCAAATCGAAATTTGTTGAAACATTTTTGCTCGCCTTTCGAAACACACATAATCCAAAGTTACACTGTATTACGAAGAATTCCGGAAATTATATTTGGATCATTTGAGTGTGATTTTATGAGGAGAACTAAGTTTTTGGATGAAAAAGACAGATAAAATGTCTCTTGTCTCGTGTTTTCCCAATGATTTCGTAAGAAACTTCTCTTGTCTAGCCTGTGGGACCAGAAAACGAAGTTGATAAACCTATGAATGGCTCATCCAATGAAAAGAAGAAGAAATATAGCATGATAAATTTTCATTTTCATCATTTGCACAGTCGAGAATGATTGATTGCTATCATTAGCATAAAATGACGGGAAATGTAACCAAAACTGGAGAATTCTGTGTCTTTTTCTGGTTTAATATATGTACAGTATATAGTCTAATCGAAATACGTAGGATTGGAATTTTTTGAAATTTCCGCTCATGTGAGAAAAAAGGGAAATCGAAAGTTGAATCGAAAATAAAATTTGCTTTTTTCCCTGTTGAGTTTAACTAGACACACTAAACTGATAATGGACTTGGGTAGTTGAAATCATTTTCACGACTATAAGTAATTCCATTTCTTTCTCACTTAAGGCGGTATTTTGACAGAGCTTAGTGATTACACACCAAATCTTTCCCGAAGAGTCTTCAGCATCATTTTCGCTTCCAAATATTTGACTTGTTGTGGCCAAGGCAAACGATATCAAGGACACTGCGAAGCCGATCGTGTCAAAGTAACATGCATTGATACTTCGACTAACGAAGATATTCGTTCCGGAATCGAATTCGTTATGCAAAATCTTCGTCAGCTGAATCGGGATTTTTCATAGGTTCCTATGAAAAATCTTTTAATTCATTCTAGAAAAGGCCCAAAATTTGAAGACAATTTTTATAAAACTCTAAGGAGCAATGTGAAAAATACAAATACTGACCGAAGGCTGAGATAAACAACTTCACAATTGGATGAATATAATTTAAAGAAAGATGAGCGCCTAAACATATCTTTTATTTCCCAATATTCACGCTACGCAGTCCGGTTTGCGAGGTATAGTGAAAAAACAAAAACAAGAAACAGTGTTTGCGGCAGTGTGTTATGTCATGCAGTTAGTTCATTTCTCTCTCACACTCATGCAGATGGAAAATATAAGATCCTAGAATTCCCTGACTGTTAAATTTGGTACATGTGCGAGGTGCGAGTAATAGGAAGTAATAATAATAATGCGAGTAATAATCCACAGGAACCATTGGAGTTCGAGTCTTTTCACATGAAATGGCTAAAAATCTTTCTGAAACAGAAGGCGAGGTGTATCTGAGAAACAATTCTGAGAGGTGAAAATAAATAAATATTGCTCGAATAACAGTTACTCCCTGAATTCATTTTGATTGGTGGAAAAATTTTCATGTTTTATGTTAGCACATGCATTAATATGCAACAAAAATGCTCGTTATCCGAGGTAGAAAATCGTCGAGAAAAATCTTCGTTTTAACCTCGACGAGTTCTTCATTCATGTCTCACTTTCTAAAAAAATGACTTTTCTAACAAGTCTTTAGAAGTACAATCCGAACAGAATTTCCAAAACCTGGTGCTGCAACGGCACCAATAGTTGGGCTATGCTCCATGTTTACCGTTTTAGTTGAAATTATTTCAACAGTTTATCTGGAAAGCATGACATCATCATACCATCACGTATTTAGACCTACAACCTCGCATACTGTAGATAAAATAATTAAAACGAAACATTCTCAATACAAATATTCACAAAATATATCATACAGGGCATATAATACATTTTCCCGAAATATTTATCCAATGCACCTAGTTAAGAATATTTTATTGAAGTGGAATACGTTGCCGTATTCCATGGAATTACATAACGCTAAAAAAATAATAAGACCTTATATCAAAATAGATGGTTACCCAAATTCATTATACGTACTTTCCCAAGTGCACAATATCATGTTCATAATGAAAGAACCTGCTCAGATATTCAGAGTTATATCAGTGTTTCTAATTACACAGTAAACAAGCGAGGGAATATGAATCTGCAAATTATCTTGCAAGCATTAAAACGCAATAATTCACTAACAAGGTCTTTGTATACGCTGAACGTGGTTTTTTCCAGAGTGAAGATTTGTTAGTTTGAACTGTCTCTTGGAGAATCTGTATTTAATATTAACCTATTACATAAAAGAAGAGGGTCTTTGTACGTCAAGCGAATGTATCTCTGCAGTTTGTGAATTGAATACTGGTTTCTCATTCGTGTTTGTTTCAGCGTTGCGATAAACCACGAAATATATAATATATATATATATATTTTTTTTAATTTTTCACTTGGGTATTCTTTGCATAGATTTAATTGTACCTTGGAGACAACACATGAGAAAATTGGTACGAGAATAGTTTCTCTCCATTGTTGACATAGTTCAAAAGGGATTTTTCTTCCGATGCGTTGTCAGACTATAATCCTAATTATTTTACTCTAGCTTCTATACATGTTAAAATATCAAGTTTAACTAACTGTTCGTATTGCTGTACAGATTGTATTTTTCATATTTTAATAACAGTTTGCCATGTTGAGAATGAAAATATGATCATGCATTTTGTGTTGTTGTAGATCTGTGATTCCCAACGTGGGTATTAACGCCCTCTGGGAGGGGGGCGGTAGAAACTACGGGTATAACATGGGATTCTATGGGTTAGATTGCTTTGGGGAGGGGCGATGGGAGAAAAAAAATTCTGAAGAAGGGGGCGATGGGAAGAAAAAAAGGTTGGGAAACAATGTTGTAGATGCAAACTCACTCACCTCCATCGTTGTCAATGTCATCCTTACAGCTGACTTCCTGCGGAACCCTGCAGTCGTGTCCACCCCATCTCTCGAAGCATCTGCAAAACCATACGTTTCCGTCTTTCTCACACTGACCATGGTTATTACAGCTCTGCGGGCATCCGTCTAATAGATACGGGTGACAAAATAGCATTGTTATATCCTTTCTTTTACATCTGTGCTGCCCAAAATTAAAATATATACACATATAAGCCATCTTTTTTTTTTTGCTCAAAACGTTTGTTTCCCAAATATATATATAGTCGAATCACGTTTCAACGAATACCGATATAGCAAAAATCTCGTTTTGACGAACACTTTTCTAATCCCCGAGATTTACGTATAGGGACATTTTGAAATAAACTGGAATTCCTTTATAGCGAAATTTCGTTATAACGAAGTGGTTTCTCTATGTCTCTTGGAGTTCGTTATAACGGAATTCGACTGTATATATCTCCGTCGACTTGGTGGTTTCCACCAAGCACAGGGAAGAAATATCATTCATTTTAACCGCTATGAACGAAAGTTGTTGTTTCCCCCTGTATACTCCTAGTCAGCGATTCCCCCTCCCCCACTTATAATGTATCTTTTTACTGTATAGGCAACAGAAAGAAAGGAAAAGAGTAGGGGAGGGTGAGAAAAAGAAGAAGGTGAGCGTAAAAGTGCAGTATACACTTTATACAGTAAAACCTGTCAGTTTGGGCATCTCTATATGCTGGACACCTGACTACATCAGGCAGTTTTGAATGGGACCAACCGTAATCCTAATACAATGCCCACAATCTTTTACACCTCTATAACCTGGACAGATTTTAACGGAACCATAGGTGTCCAACTTAGACAAGCTTCTTTGTACCAAGATCGAGAAAAGAAAAAGGAGGATCTTAGTGTCTTTCTAGAATATGTGTACATTCGTCCTAGGGAATTATATCTCAGTTACTTCTTCCCCTTTTCTTCATTCCACAGACAGAATTTTACGAGGTAGGCCTGTTGCACATGCTAGAGCATCTTCAACCCGTTGCTCGCGGGCACCACTTAAAGAAAAGTGGAAATGTATAAATTGCATCCACGGATTGACATCATCCTGATTTCATGCATTCGTATGCCTTAAGGAGGTGCTCCTCTTTTGATGATAGGTACAGGCAGTGCTCGGGACTTGAAAAAGGTTGAAGACCTCCGTTCTAGAGTCTTGTCCTCAATGTTCCCTAGTGATCTCTCAAGCTCTCTTTATTCTGTCCCCTTCCCCCTCAAGAGTCACATTACAGTAATTTGATTTGCAATTTTTTGTTGGCTGAACTGATTTACATTAAATGGTAAATAATCACAACACATAACAACACAAATTTTATATTATGTATTGAAGAAGTGGTGCCATCTGTCCTAGGATCAGGAATTGACAATTAATCAGTTTTTTTTTTGTATGAAGAGATGACATTTTTTCGGCCTGAAAAACGAGGCAAATCACTTTTCTTTCCAAATATCAGTTTCAGCATTAACATCCAGAAAATTCAATTTCTCAGTAATTAATAAAGTTGTTATGCGTGTATGTATTATCAAATCTAGATACAGAAAAAAATAAAACATAGCTGAACTCCTTTAGGAAGTCGAAAAAATACAGAAAAATATTTCGTTCCAAATAAATTTTGTATTAACTAACAAAACTTTGAATTGATCATGTCAACGTGAAATATATTTAATTCGCATTAAGTAAAAATTGTATTGGCTACATTTGCCAACACACACAATCAAAAACAAGCAATTTCTTATCTTCTTCATCCAGCACGAACGGGGCAGCATCGCATAGGGGCGCTTATGGGAGTCTATGCACTCGGTACATTCTGAGAAAATGCATCTACCTCAGTCAGTCAGTTAGTTGTATTGGGTGAGTCTGTCTTGAGGAGGTTTGACTACACTTCCGTTTATGCAGCATTAAATTTATAGATAAATTTGTATTTTCAAGTTTTATGATTTTAGGCAGTAAACTTTTAGTTTTTGGTTCAGGAACCAAAACAATTTAGAAACAAAAAGTTCTGTGAGAGGCCTATACATTTAACAGTTGGTAAACTGTATAATTTCAGTTCAAGTTACAACTTGATGATTTATAAAATAGTTTTGATGGCATTAATATTCCTCATTGGTACATCATTTCATTAAAACTAATTTTACCAGAAATGGAAAAGGAAAATTTTTAGGGTATACTTCTTGTTTTATAGAGTATATACTTACTTTTTTAGGGCATAAATGAATCTTTTATAGGGCATTTTCAAGTAGATTTTAGGTCATAAAAATCCCACCCCTCGTAATTAGCAATTGCGAAAAAAAGTACCGAAGTACCAAAAAAGTGTAAAAAGCATTGGTTTAATAAAACTATACGCGAGGTTTTTACGCATTTCTGGAGATACGTACTGCCCTAGCCATTTCTAAGGATATCAAGACTTCCTAGAGCATTTTTGAGAATATGGGAAAATATCCTATGCATAAAGAAATACGCAAGCCTTCCACTCATATCTAGGCCAGGTGAATCTGCATTTAAGGATACGAAATCCTCCAACATCGTTTTTGTGTAACACTCCGATGCATTTCAAAGGATGTGGAAGCCTCCTACGCATTGTAACGTAGGTACACATGTTTAGCGATACGGAGACTTTCACCTTCTTTCAAGAAAAAGGGATACGTACACATTTTTAACAGAAAGCAAGCGTTCTATGCATTTAACGCACGCCATTAACACAGTATAGTGGTAATCAACGCTCGTCTCTTGAGTATTACCCGGGGTACGCAAGGCATTTTCATACATCCGGAAACTGCTTAAAAATGGAAAGGTTGGGAGCGACTGATGTAGTTCATAGTGAATCCAGCATTATATGGTCAGATAACACGTAGAGCATCGGGTTGTCTTTATTACTTAATGCCATTTTTTTTAAAGATCCCAACAAACATATACCTGTACGAGACGGAACATCAACGGACTGAAATAACATTCTGTTTTAGATTTCCGTTTCAAAAGGGTGCAAATCAAAGCACTAATCATTGAACGGACTATATTTTGATTCCGTTTAAGACAGGTTTCCGTCTCGTACAGTGTTCGTCTTAGACAGGTTTCACTGTATTATCATTTTTTACGGGAAAACTAGTTCATTTCGTTCAACAGTTCTCTATAGAGATCGTCCTCGAAGATAATTTATACATCTATAGAAATTTCAATACAATCGAATCCTGTTATAACGAACTCCAAGACAGCGGAGAAATCTTCGTTATAAAGGAATTCCGTGTTTATTTATTGTTCCTAGGTAAACTTATCTGGAGGGTTAGAAACGTGTTCGTTAAAACGAGATTTTCGCTACAACGGTGTTCGTTAAAACGAGATTTTCGCTACAACGGTGTTCGTTAAAACGGGATTTGATTGTACAAGTCAACTTATTTTAAGCTGATCTGGTGATGGAAAATGTTTCATTAGTCTGCACAACCGTGGATCAAAAAGTCGCTACTTGTTCTTAATTATCCTCTTAGGCTTGGTGATAATTGATCTGTCTAGACAGATAGGCATTAATCGTATCCACCCAAAAGAAAATAATTAAAGATCCTACGATCTTTTTACCTCTTTTAACTGATCGGTAACATAAGAATCTAATTAACTCAGAAGCGATCAACCAGTTAGTTCATCGGACATGCTCTGTGCTGAGTGATTTTCCCCCTCTTCTCTGTAGAATAAAGTGGACGATCTGATGATGATGCACTCACTACACCGTGCTTGCCGAATCAGTTACATTTACTGGACAACCGCATACATCAGGGTAAAGTGAGAAGCATGTTTCTGGAATCTTCCTTCCCCTGAGTTGAGTGAGTTAACTCGTCCTGATATAGGTGGCGAAATGCGAAAGTGTGATCGGCTGGTTAAATTGCCAAGTTCTCTAACAGGTGGTTAGGTTTTTGGGGACGTGTAGAATGGCCACCGAGATCACCCGCTTTAACCCGCCTCTCGACTTCTACTTCTACGAAAACTTGAGACGAATAGTGTATGCTACGCAGCCTTCAGACGTCACAGATATTCCCAACCCAATAGAAAGCGCCTGCCGTACTATAACAATGGATGAGATAGAGTGAATTCAAAATGCCCTCATCAAAATGTTTCTGTTATGCATGGTTCACGGGAATTTCGCCCACCATCTATTTCGCCCCTGGCACGTTTCATCCCCGGTACATTTCGCCCTCGGAACTTTAACCCGCGCCATTTCACCTGCTCTTACCGTATGAGAGACCGAGAGAGAGTGTGGTCACTTATACGATGAGGGTCGTACTGCCGCCCCCTAAATTTTTCCGCTTGGGGCAGTTGACCTCTCTGCCCCTCTCCTCTAGTTACGGCCCCGTATACGATCATCAACATAATCACGCGCACGGTCACTCGCTTGGCTTACTCATGTGGTCATTCATACGGGCAACTTGATCACTAAAACGGTCACTCACTTGGTCACGTATATGACCATTCACTCAACCATACAGTCACTCACGCTTTATCACATGATCACACATTTGGTACTTCATGTGGTCATTCACGCAACCATACAGTCACCCATTCATATATTCACTCGTACACTCACTTGGCTACTCATACGGTCACTCAACCGGTCGTTTGGTCATTCGTGTTGTCATTCACTCACCCATACACTCACTAACAGTCACTTATTCATACGGTCACTCACTTCGTCACTCATGTGGTTATTCACTCATTCGGTCACTGACAGTCAATTACACACTCACTTGGTCACTCTCGGCTCATTTTTCTTCTTTTTGTTTTGTATTTTTGATCGTACGCTCTTAATTTTAGAACGAACCACATAACTTTTATTCCTTTCGGACAACCTTCATAAAACATCCATTATATATATCGGAAAAAAACCCCATTATCATCATGTTCTTTTTCTTTTGGAGCTGGACGTACTAATGGTCAGTCATTGCTGAAAAATGCAGATAACATTTTAAATTATAAACCGAATTCTGTCAATGGATACTCTTGTTATTCATTCATCTCTTCCAAATGAAGCGCTGCCAATTATAACCCCTCACACGCGTCGAAACAACACTCGAACCCACCATTAAAAGTCGTTACATATTTTTCTCGAGCCATAATCGATCGACCCAAGAGAAAGAAGGCTCCCGTGTAACTACGTCCTCCTCGTCCCGAACCAGAACATACAAAACAGCGAACGAAAGAGATACTGCGGAACAACTAAAACAATTACAAGAATAACACTTTGGTGTATCCCAGCGAGTGGAAACGTAGACTGCTCATCTGGGATTCGTAATAATTAAACCAATAATCCCGTACCAGTGCGGACGAGTACGGTGGCCCATACGCCACCACTACCCCTCGAACTTTCTTTCTCTCTCTCTCTCTCACACACGCGCAGCTCTCTAGCAAACATTGCATTATGTCGAGGGGGTAGTAATTAAATTTTTGGAAATAATTCCAGCCTCGCCCAAAACTAGGCTGGCTCTAGACTCAGCAGAGGAAGAATTAGTACTGTGCTGTAGTAGTAGTAGCTGTAGCCCCGTGGAGAAAGTGCGGGCGCCGCTTTTGCGAAAGAGTCTCTTCCAGTGCTGGCTGGGGTAATCGTAAGGTTGCCAGAAGGATGGGCGGTGGTGGTGGTGGTGGTAAGGTTTGCTTTGTTTGCTTTCGTATCTGAGCAGGAGCGATTTTCGCTAAGTTAATTAAACTGAGCGACTGAATTCTCTCTCTCTCTCTCTCTCTCACTCTCTTTACCCCACCAACGCTCTCTTTTCTGAGAAATGTGGCTTCACTAAAGTTGCGTCCAATTGATAAAAATGTCGGAGTAATTACGTAAACTCCGTTTCCCACCAATGGATAACGAGTAAATAGTTCCTCCGACTCACCTCCGCCCGCGTGTCCTTCCAGTCTTCTCCCCTATCTGTTGTGTGCAAATGCAACTTTAACTATTTTCTGTTGACTATTTCTATCGGTCTTTCCTAACGATTTAACCTATTTCCATTCAAATGAGTTTTCTCAGGCCAAGCGTACTCATTTCACCAATGAAATTCCACTACGTGGATGCGCTTCCTTTTATACTTTAGTATTTTAGTATTATTATTATTTTTTACTGTTTCTGCTGATGATGATTTATATAATGGTGTTGGCAATTGATTTGGGGTGGAAAAAAAGAAAAACTCGTGGTAAAAGTTATAGGAAGTGATTTTGTTCCTTTTGGGATGAAAAAGACACTGGTTTATTGGTTTGTTATACAGGGTGTGTTCATAATTATAGTTCACCTATTCAAAGCTGTCTACAGCCGTAACTACTCCCCAGGAAGTTATAAAACGTTTTTTTATTGAAAAATTAGCTGTTTACCGCGGCTTTGGTCACGTGGATTTGATAATCTGAAAACTACTCTGCGATGACTCCCCAATATAACATTTGAATCCCTCATAACCTTCTTAGGGATGAATTTTCAGGAATCGCGTCTTAGTGTGGGTATTCTACATTATAAAATATAGTACTGACTGAATTCCATGTTTAGAGCTTTAACGATTACGGCTCAGCGGTAATTGCTTCATATAGTCTTTGAACACCCATTAGGTGTTGAATTTTGTAAAATCCCTCCTGAGTGAAACTCTACATTACAATATCAAAGTGCTGACGATATTTCACATTATTTTAGCTTCAGTGCTTTCGGCATGTCCTGATTTCTCTGTTACCTTTGAGCCCTCTTATACCCACTAAGGCATCAGATTTAGAAAATAAAACCCCCTTTTCAGTTAGTTTTACGTCATGAAATGGAGCTACTGTTCAAACTTCATGAATATAGCTTCGAAGATTTTGGCACGGCGTGATTTCTCTATGTTTTACCTTTGGACCCCCCCTTAGGGGGGTACAATTTCGAAAAAAAAACCCTTCTTAATCCGTTTCTACGTCATGAAATAAAACTTCTCACTAAATTTTATGCATTTCAGGGGTTTCGGCTAGGCGTGATATCTCTATGCTACATTTGAACCCCCTTTTGACCCTCTTAGGTGTGGAGTTTCAAAAACCCTTCTTTTCTATTTAGTCTTTACGTCATGAAATAAAACTGAAGCAAATTTCCTATTCATAACTTCAGTGGTTTCGGCTCGGTGATGATGAATCAGTCAGTCAGGTCATGCTATTTTTTTATATATAGATATACAAACATACTGCACAAACACTGGGCAGTTACAAAAAACAAAAGAAAAAGAATACAAAACAAAGAGGACATGTAAACATATTACTAATATAGACTATGTCGCCCAAAGAGACAGTAAGTCCTTACAGGAAACCAGAAAGGATTTGTATTTTAGTCACCATTGTGACATAAGTATCCAGTGTAATATATAGGGTGTATAGCTAACAGCTGACACCGTAATTTGCTGGTGAACTGTTGATCCAAACAATATGCAGAATTAAGATGCGTCATCCATATTGCAAAAGGTTGTATAGCTATTAAATTTAAAAAAAAGAAAAAAAAACCACTTTTACACGGACACCCTGTGCTCAAAAACCAAATTAAGTTGTTGCACTGTCTCTTCTGAGGTCAACAAAAGAAATCCCACTTATCCCTTTGCCTAAATCTCTTCCAGTCCAGCTTCGTGGCAGAGTCTGGAACACTATTTTTTTTTCCTTTTCCTCTATGGCAAGAGTGTTCAAACTGTGAGGCGTGCTGTTCTGGGGAGTCGCCGAAGTTTATTGGGGTAGGCATAAGACCTCCCAAATTAGTTTTTGAAGCAACTAAATGATTAACTTTCGTTTTGGCATAGCTGTTACTACTTTACCCCGCGTACAGCAACTTAGGTCATATCACCATACAGCAATTTGCTAACGACCAGGTATCGTTTTAACACTTTCTTAATAGAAATAGGGATAACTGTTTGGGAATTCAGGAAAACTAATGCAGGAGAGACTGAAAAACTTGCTCTGTGGGATTGGTAACGATTGATGTGGAAAAAAAAAAAACGAGGTCATACTTACCGAGAGTGCAATGTCTTCCCATCCAACCTTGGATACAGACGCAGGTACCGTTGTTGCACTGACCGTGCTCCAAGCATCGTGGATCGCACGTTCTCTGATCGCATCTATGGCCAGTCCAACCCGGATCGCAATGACAACGACCTTCTTCGCAACGACCGTGGAGACCACAATCCAAACTGCATTTCGCTGACGATGACAAGAACGAAAATTCTATTAGATAAATAAGGGAGAGGGGAAACAATATTGGTTTCATCATGATCAAATCATTCAATATAAACATGTCGAACCTTTCGAACAGTCGTATCCAGTCCAGTGCTCGAAGCAGATGCACTGTTCCGTATCCAAGTCAAAGACACCATGAGAGGAACAGTCTGGGAAACAGCGGCTGAGCCGTCCATCTGCCTCGCTACAGTTCTCACCACGCCAGCCGATTTTGCACCAGCACTGGCCTTCAACGCATACTCCGTGTCCCGAACAGTCCGTGTCCAGGCAGTCAACTGAATAAGACAAACAACAGCTTATAATCATTTAAAGCTCGTAGTCATCTTTAGAATCAAATTAAAACTTTAAATTTCTCGAATCACGTCTTCTGTCTGATACTCAAAATGATCAATCCGTGGAAATGCAGCAATTGAAAATTATCAATTCATTTTCAGTGCTATAATCCAGTGTTCTTCACATCTTCACAACTTGCGGATATGTGACAGTAGATGAGCAATTTCGCGGACCGGCGAAAAATAAATCGAAGGAATAGTTTGCGTACGAGCAAACAAAAAAAATAAATAAATGAATGGAAGGAAAAACTTTTAGGACCAGCAAAAAGGTAGTAATGAAAGAAATAATTTGCAGACTAGCCAAAATAAATACATTGAAGAAATAATTCAAAGAAATAAATGATTGAAAAAAAACAGGAACTGGCTTAAAATAATTAGAGAAAAATTTTCAGACCGGCAAAAAGCAATCAGAAGAAAAAAAAAACAAATATAAAGAAATAATTTACGGACCAGCAAAAAATAATCAGGAGAAATAATTTAAAAAGCGGCAAAAAACGAGACAGAATCAAAATTAGTAGGAGAAATAATTTGCGAACCGGCAAAAAATAAATAAAAAGGAGAAATTATTATCCTACACGAATAAAACAGAAATAAAAAACCAATACAGAGAGACAGTATAATATACATTAAATTCAAAATTATGCAACGGTTATATGAACTGGGTGAATTTTTTGCGGGCCGGGAGTTCCTACGGGCATTTCACCGGTCCACGAACCGGCGGTTGAAGAACATCGCTATTATCTGCATAAAATGTGGGGAATGTAAAGAATCACCGGTAACGATGAGTCAATTGCTAATGTCCGAAATAACTAATAAAAAAGGTTATATTTCAATTTACTGGCAGTTTATAGAATTTCATCAAATCGGGAAAATGTGAAATTGCATTTAGTATCGAAGACAGAAGATTTGTGATGAGGATTGTCATTTGTTTTGAAGCGACTATTCATCATATCTACGTGATTATCGGATTTCCATGGATCTTTGGATATTTATAGACAGGATACGGGTTTGATTAATGGATCGAAATGTATATTTCTGCAGGATCATTTCATTTTTCCTCTCCAAATATAATGAATAGACGCCGTTCTTCAAAATCACACCATCACAGTTTATTTTAAGCAATGATCAGTGAACCGAGATGCGTTCAATCACATACATAGCAACCAAGCTCAAGCTGCTGAATAATATGATGCATCGACAAGAAAATTGAGCAAATGGTTTTCAATTATAGTCCATGACTCGACTTGATTCTATTTTATAGCGTGCTCTAAATATATGGAGCATTTCTGTGAAAATATTCTGTGGACACTTCGAGTGTTGTATGCAATGACAGATGTTGGCACCAAATGACAACTTGTCATGCTCGATACTAGATACATAATGTGTTGTATCAAAAACAAAATTTTCGTTCTCAATTCCCCTTTTTCGAAAGTGAAATAATGTTAAATTCTCTCAAAATGCGATAGATAATCATCGAAAGTCTGAAACACTTCGGGTAAAATATTATTTCAATGTTTCAGACGTCTCTCTATGTCTCACTATTACCGTAATTTCCAGCACATAATTAGTGAAAACATATTTCGTACTTCGAGACAAAATTAGAGGAAAAAATTTCCTGTAATTTTTTTTTTCTTTTCCGCCGGTTCACAAACAATTTCTTTCATTTATAAGTTCGTACAAAGTTTTCACTTAATCTGAACAGTCTGCAAGTAAGAAATGGTTGAAGAACATACTAAATTAAACCGTACTAGGCCTAGACTTTTACCTCCATTATGTAATTTTATCCATTGCCTTACAATACGACACAATATAATGCCCTCCGCACATTTTTTTTCAAGATGTCCCTGATTTTTCCGGGATTTTTTTTTCGGTTTCTCAGTCGCATAATCTTGTAGTTCCTAATTTCGAGGCGCAAATGCACGTATATCTCCCTGTTAAAAAGTCTCACCTCAGAGAGCAACAGACCAACAACGGTAGAAATATTCAATCATTAACCTTCAATCACAAGTTCAAGTGTAGATGGCACCACTAAAAAACCAGACACGAAACTAGATACGCACTCAGACTTTGTATAAACTTTTGATTCTACTCTTCATTTACTTTGATTTTATAATCAATCGCAGAATATTCATTTCTTTCGGACAACCTTCGAGGAACTTCCTTGAACACACCATGATCTTGCCACCAAATTTTCTATCAAAAATTTATTGCCTTTTTTCAATCATACAATTGATATCTTGCTCTAAAACGCCATCTTTAAATATAATCAAAAACCATCGCTAAGAGAATTCCTTAATAATATATCGCGTCGAGCCAACCTTTTAACGAAACTTCCAAAACTTCAAGCTAAAGATAATAATAATAATAGTAACCAAGTAATAAAGCTGATATGAATGTTGGAAGTTATAACTGCGAACGTAAAAAAAAAACGTTTCTTTCGATCTAAAAAAATGTGATTTAATTCCGCCAGACACGGATAGAATCCGGAACATAGCATCCAAGAGATTGCGTTTAATTGGCGATCTAAGAGAAAGTCTACCTGAATCTACCATCAAAACTCCCAGAGCGGAAAAGAAAAGACTATATTTTTTTTAATGTTTCCTTTTTGGCTTATTTGGCTGCAAACTTTTACGATCAGTGTCTCAGCTTAACGGTTGTGGAATATATGTTGGTTTTTTTTTTCGTCTTGGCGTAAACGGTAAATATAAGACTAGAAAAAAAAAATAGAAATAAAAACCAAATCCTCCAGTATTAACGATCAATGAATTTCACTCCATTCACGAGGCTTATGATACGATTTCTAAATTAGTCTCCAGGGGACCGGAATATATGGGTAAAAGAATAGCGTAATGTTTCTGTTCTGAAACTTTTTATTTTGGTTTACGACCGACCAGATATATATTTTTTTTTCCACCAGCAAATATGCACTGCAAATGGAAAATATATACTCCAGTGCGATACCCCGAGCCGAAACTCGTATAAAGCCGGAGGAATTTTATACGTCGAGGCAATCTCGTTTAAAGCCCTTACGAAAATAAAGACGAAAAAATATGATGGGAACCATGTTATAAAATGTATCTAATAATATTTTCTTTTTTGCTCTCCTATCTTTTAATCGTTATATTACTTTTTGGGCATATTATCCGAGTTGGATTGGACATTTTTTTTTTTTGCGTGTGTTCGATTGCAATGATTTATATTACCGTCGGGAGTCTCGAGATCGTTGAGGATGAAACTGAAGGTTTAATTCGTTTATTAGGACTTTATAACGGAGGTTCATTATTTGGGTGCCGTCTAGTAGGTATGACTGGAGATGTATAGCTGAATTATTGCAGTGTATAACCGGAGAAAATCGTAAGTTTTGGAGCGTGTGTGTGTGTGTAAAAAGTGAAGTTATCAGTTTGAGTATTATAGAATGAAAAATTTCTCGAGATCGTTCATTGAAAGGCTTCGGAGAGTTCCGCCCATTCTTGGGAAGTCCATTTTTATATGAAACCTTACGGCCCATACCTAATAGCGATATTATTTTTATTCGACCTCCAAGGCAGGCGTCAGTATAAGAAAATTGAGAGCTTTTCCACCATAAATTGGTGCCTTTTGATGACATATCCGAATGCTCTGTCAAGATATGCGATATCGATAGTGAGACATTGTGATGGTCGGCTTTCTTTTGTTTGTCCAGATATGTCTCTCTCTAATTCCCCCCCCCCCTTTATTCCTTTGTATTTTGAGTATGCATTTTAGAGAACCTAATTTCAGTAAGCTGATTTTGTATCAATTCACCTATTCGATGTATGGAGATATCTATTTGAAACTATCTTGATGCGCTGTAAGAAAATAGATATGCCGGCAAGTCGGACATAAATATTGTTAAGACAAAATGCGGTTTGTGAGAAAGTTATTTCCACAAATGGGGTTTTTTTTCGCTGCAGAAAAAAAAAGTTAAATCTTTTTGTCGATAGATGTTGTTGTACGAAATTAGGCCCCTGGAAATACGCAAATCAGAGTCCTATAAAATATACGGTGTACGATTAACAGCTGATTTATGAATTTTTTCATTACTGACACTTACGTGAGATTTTCATTTTAATATTGATATTCGTGGATGAAACACTATTGGTGAAGTTTTATCACAGCCACGAATTTTCGGCTGAAAAGTTTCACGAATGTTTTGGCAGAAGTAGGCTGACCATATTTCCTCGAGAGAAATACGGGACATTGGGATTCCAAATACGGGAAAATACGGGACATCGCCAATTGTCGCCAAACACGACGCCAAAATCAAACAAAGTTGCCAAATATTGCGAAAATTACGGGAAATTACAATGGCGGGAAATGATGCATTACTGCGAATTGCAGTGGATCAAAATGTATTCCACGAAAAAAAAAAACTTTCACCAAGGCAAATGTGGGAGATTAATATTCTCATATATAGTTGTAATTATCATAAAATAATTTATGAGTTGAAAAATAATGTCAATCTTTGACTTCAAGTAGGCTTCGTGTAAAATACGTGAAAAACCGGGACACTTTTGCCAAAAAGTCGGGACGGCCAAAAAAACAGGAAATACCGGGACAGTCCCGGGAAATACGGGACGTATGGTCACCCTAGGCAGATGTGATTGAAGCAAGGTTCAGGTCTAATCACTCCTGTGGTCTGTGTTTGCAGCGTTATCTATCCGCAAAACTTAGAACTATTTTTTTTTCTGTAACAAAGATTTTTTTTTTTCAATTTTTTAACTATTTGAGTTTTTATGGGCTTATGGGACACTCTATATTTTTAAAATAAATTGAGTAAGTTTGATGAAAGTCTGAATAAACATAGCTTATTATTATTTAATAACAATAATTTATTTATATTCATTTCTATCAACATTAACTTAAAAATGGTTTCTGTTTCTTAACTGATTACATTGAGGAAAATACGCAGTATTGCCAATTCTCCGTGAAAAAAGTTGCTGAAACGTGGACTAAAATTAGTAGATGCAGTTTACAATAGCTGAAATTTAATAAAAATGTCGAGACCAGAACTAAATCTGAAAATACGGGTCGTATGACCATTTCACTGCTGCAGATGAGTTTTAAAAAAATGCATTTAAGGAAGATGAAACCATATCCCTCTTTTTTGTAGATACATATATGAAACCTACACGGCACAAATTTTTTACGAATCCAAAGTTTTGTAAATAGATTTCATTCCTTTCCAAATTTCATTTTTCCAACGAGACCAATCGAATCCGTTCTTGCCAAACTGCAATCGATCGAACACGAACGAATCCAACAGAAATACGGAACTTGAAACAAAAGGGGGAAAAAATAAGAATAAAGGAATGGAGAAAAGACATTCGACGAAAATGAATTGGTGATCGTGACAAAAGGAAAAAAAAAAAGGGATGGTCTCACCTTCTTCACAGAAGATCCCTTTATATCCACTGAAGCAATTGCAAGTGCCCTCGGAGCATTTCCCGTGTCCATTACAGTCGGCGATTTCACATTCGGTTGATGGAATGTTGCACTCGGGTCCTTTCCATCCTTGTTCGCATCGACAAGAGCCGTGGATGTAACGACCGTGGCCGCTGCACAGCACGGGACAAACGCCTATTCGAGAGGAAAAAAAAACACAAAATAAAACACGTATAAACGTTATGGCCATAGAAAATAGGAAGGAAAAACATTTATTATACTTAAAGTGAGAGAAAAATAATGTATTCGAAATGGTTAAGCTAAGTTTTTTCTAGACACATATATAACAAGGCCAGTTTTACAATACAATGATTATACGTTGACTTTCCGACTTACGGATGGGTCCCATTCCTTGTATCTACAAAGACTCCTAGATATTACTTCTAGGAGGATTTGGTATTAACCGTTAAGTCAGAGCGTTATTGAATTGAAGTCACGATAATTCACCGATTTCGCGAGTTTCTTGCAGGATGCAAATCGCTCATGGGTCGTATCCGACCCACAAGCCGCCAGTTTCCAAACTCTGTTGTATATATCCCTTTTCTTGGTGATTATCATTTTCAGTTGCTATAGCTATTTGGAAGAAGTCTAAGAACTATACTCTTACAAATCCGTACATGAATGAGCATGCCAGGATATGCATTGTGTAGGTGTCGCGAGAGCGTTTTTCCCTTATATAAGTAATTTTAATTCCTTTTAATGAATCATACAATCGAAGTTTCTATTATCTTTTCTTCTTTCGTCTCTTTTGGCTGAGGCCTGCCTTTGCTTCTTATCTTCGGCGAAAGCCTTTAGAAGTTCATATACCGATTTATTGCATTTTTCACTTAGCGACTATCGTCACATTATAGACATTTTCTCTTCTGTCTCGTTCCCACGTTTTGACGTCATTGCAGAAGTAACGCGTGATCCCTTGATCATTTTTGTCACACCACGGTCATTTTCTGCACACGAGGGCTAATTAGACCGGGACCTACAATTTATTGCCGATTCCGAACGGCAGGCTTGTTTCTTATACTCATCGAGAGATTGGTGCGCTAACCCCTCGAGGGGGGGGGGACTCCCTGCGGTAGCAATTTTTTGCTGCGGTCAAGTGTGATTCTTATTGAACAACCGAAAAATATCATCTCTGTCAGATTGCTCTAAATCTCGAGGTATCACACATTTCTTGACACAAACTTTTAGGGTAGGGAGATCCCGCTTATCCCTGCAGGACTGACCCGAATTGCTTTGAAATTCAGTTTAAAAATGAAATAAAGTAGAACATAAAAGAATATATAAGTGTTTTCTCTGCCACGGGGTGCTTGCTCCAAAGGGCAGAGGATGATGGTGGGCGAGTTTTGCGGGTTTTTTTTTTGTATATTGAGTGGCTTTTGGTGAGATTATCCTAGCTTTTATTATATAATTTATATTTGAGTGGCTTTTAATATGATCTTTTCCGTAATATGAATTTGTTTTTTTTTGTTGTAATTGATTTCCTATATTCACTTAGTCTATATAACGACCGATGTCGCAGGTTAAGCATTCAAAATGATGATGCCTTTATATTTTGTTTGTATGAAGCTTAATTGTTTTGAAGCTGAATAAATAAATAAAATTTAATTGCGAACAACGTAATGTCACCTCAGTTCTCTAAATGAGTATTTTATTTAAAAATAAATGTTCGTGTCGCGATGGCACGGCATAGGCAACATCATTACATCAGTATCCTTGACATCAGTGTTTATTATCTCAGCCCGTGCCCCTTCCACTTCTACAGTATTTATTTCTTATAGCATCCAAATATTTCTACTACAAATTCAATGATACTCCCTTTGGTTTTTATACTCCTTCCGGTCTCGGCACCACATCCGCGGCCCGTATTCGTAATAAAATCGTTTTACGCTATATCTCGGGATGTTGCAAATGAAAGACAATGGTATCGTCTGCTAGATAATATAAGGCGAATCGGATGATACCCTACTAATTTTAAGAGGGTCTCCCGGTCAGGTTCACATTCGCAACGAAATCATGTTATGCTATATCTCTAGAGGTTCGCAACGCCAAAGACATAATTGCTATCGTCTGTAAACTATTTTAAGGAGGAATCCGGTGATACCAATTTCATTATGTCAGTTCAGTACCAACTACGCAAATGTAGGCCTAAAGAACGCATCTGCGTCAAAACTTGCGGCCTTTTCTATGACACAAATTATCCCAATTTTTTTTTTCGTGAGACTGTTCTTTCTTCAAGAACGCTACGTGGTGAAATAATGCGGAGGAGAGTCATATACAAGCACCAAGGGAAACTTAACAAAGTAAAATTTTAAACTTAGTCCCTTTAGTCTCTAGAAAATAGAAATTATTTTTCGCTCCCGTTGCATCTCATATCAAAAAAATTGAAATAACATACATCATAACTTTCTTACTTAGGAAAAACAATAAATAATTCAGACATCCCTAATGACCGAGTGCATTTAGTTTCATCCGAATACATAAATCTCATTCCACGTACATCCGACTGTAGGATGCGAGAACAAAATCCATCATCCACGAACGCATACACAATACTAATACCTCCCAGGGCACCAACCAAGAACATATTAAATCAATGTTATAAGAGCAGGTAATTTATTCACTTTAGAGTGGTTACTTCACTTCTCTTAAAAAATTAATGAGCCTTCTTAGGAGAATAATTTGAATTTATCAGCTAGCTTAATGCGAATTCCATCTCAATTTTTTTTTTTTTTTTGGCAGAAGATGCGCAGGGTAAGATACTTTGAACGCTTTTACGCTCTAAAATTCCACGTTACATATTCGCGCGCTGTATCCTTTCAAGCGCCTAAAATGAGGACAAATTGTGAAATACAGTTAGTCGAAGAGGTTCTTTTTATCTATTTTAGTCCCTTTTTCTTAGAAATTTCTAGGAACTTCAAAATTTAATTTCTTCCTTTTTTTTTAATAGTCTTTTCTCTCCCCCCGAATAATTCCTTGAAATGCCTTTTCAAGGTATTTCCTCACTTCTAAGACGACACCTGAACAATTTTTAGTGTTGGGGGGAGAAAAAAGGCCCGTCGTAATACTTAACTTCATTAGTAGGACAACTTAAATTAATGGCTTTCAAGTGAAACAGCTGCGAATTTATGAACCTCATTCACTCACTCACTTCTCTTTTTTGGAGGATAAATTAAATTAGTTACAAATTATGGATGTGTGTTTCCGCAGCACTTTTCTTGCTGGAGGAATTCGTGGCATCCTTTGAAGAAAGTGCTTTTTTTTTCTTTATTCTTGTGAAGGGAGAAAAAATTACTATCCAAGGGGGTTTCTCTTTTAAGATATTTGTTTTAAACTGAATTCTTTCTCGTAATAGTAGAAAGGAGAAGGTAATTCACTGGATCGATATGTAAATAAATGCTTGGATTTAATGGCCTAAACTATCATTCAAGTTCTTGGGATGGTGGAACAGTTGAAAAAAAAAAAAACCACCATGCTATGCTTGGACCAGAACATAGCTTAAATTATTCAACGTAAGAGACAGAGAGGGGAAGTAATATTCTTTGAAAACTAATGGTGGATTTGTGCGGTCCTAGCTGCCTCGAAATGATTTTTGTTTCCCATCAAGTTTTCTGGTTCCATAATTAATGGAAACCATCGCCATTCCTCTCGACTACAGTCAAATTGCATACATCAAGTTTTGCTTCACGTAATTTCAAATGTAAAAATTCCGGGTGTTTTTTTTGCCTTTTGAAGTTGAATTCTTACGTAGAAATTAGTTAGGACTTTCTTTGGGGTGTTTTTGTTTTTAGGCTGGGGCTCAAATATCTAGAAATAAATTATTTATTCGAAAAAAAACTTTTTTGAATATCTAGCCAATTGTCTGTCTTCTTCCTGTGATCTCCATGTTGATTTCTGATATTGATAACTGATTAACTTATATATCGTTTACTGAATTCAAAAATAAGTTTCTGTTTAGGAGAATGCAGTGTCGCTAGTGTCTGCGGCATAGTTTCCCAACCTTTTTTGTCCCATCTCCCTTTCTTAAAAATTTTTTTTCTCCCATCGCCCCCCCCCCAACGCAATCTAACCCATAGGACCCTCTGTTATACACGTAGCATCTACCGCCCTCAAGGGGGCTTTAACACCCACGTTGGGAGTCACTGGTCTACGGGAATTTCATACAGCTAAAAGTAAAACTTTGTATTTCATAAATAGAATCGATATGGAGGTGCCGGATTGTAGACATTTCCGGTGTCATATTGATTATGGTAGCCCAGTTCGATAAGACACTTGCCTGAAGTACCAAAGGATGTTTAGAGGTGTCGCCAGTTCGATACCCGGTTCATCCTTGTCATATACTTTCCCGACTCAAGGGTACATCAGAAACGGTGGCATGACCAGAGGAAAAAAGTACTACTGCAGGGAGTCCCTCATCAAGGAATTAGAGCACCAAACTCTTGATGAGCATAAAAAGGTTGCTGTTCAGAATCGGCAATAAGTTGCAGGTCCTAATTAGTCTCCGCTACCATACAAAGGTTTTTAACAACTGGCTGTAAAAACCGGTAGCGGAGAGTGACATCATCCTTGTATAAGTCGCCATCTGGTGGCAGCGTCAGCAGTTGTGAGCTTCGCCTGAGTCTGGTCCGGCCGTCCATGTACGGTCCCTTTCAGTATACACGAGCTCCATGGAAAGATTGAGAGATTCGGTGGCTCTGTAGTATTGTGCGTTCACCCGGAAAGTGAAAGGACGTGGGTTCGATTCCCCGCAGGAGCAGTTGAATTTTCTCTCTTTCCAAAATATATCTTCGCAACAGCCAGTTGTTAAAAAACCTTCGTATGGTAGCGGAGAGTGACGTCATCCTTGTAGACTTGCCATCTCTATTACATATCTCCTCTAAGGAAATAACCCCCGCTACAGCGAATCCGGGTATAGAACGGATCATCATATAAATGAAAAGACTCTTATACCCTTTGTGAGATTGGACACCGAAATGTCCCAGAACTCTACCACCAAAATAAGAAGGGTGATAGTACAAATCAAGACGGACACCATGGCGATTTCATTCCATTGTTAAATCATTTCCCGATTTTCCATTGTTGTTTCAACAGTGCACTTTAAAAATTCTGGTTGTAACTGTTAGGAGGAAAAGCAACAATTAATATTAAACTTATATAAAGAGTAAAAATTTCCAACATTCAGACGGCTAACTTATGTACAACCAACTTTTGAACTTGAGGGTATCTTGGTGAATACTAAGGCGTATAAAGTGTGGCGGTGGGTTTGGAGTGGCACCTTAATATCACTCAATTTGGCTGGTTCTTTTGCGATATTCTGTTAACTAGGAACGTGGGAGACTATGGTGGGATGGCTTCTTCGTCAGGAGGATAGCTATGTCAGAATGAGCCAGCGAGATTCTCGAGTCGAAAGCTGGTTTTGCATGGTTAGTCGCGGTAATTGTAGTTGCATTTAAAGTCATGCTTCGATATGAAAAAAGTAAACTTGGACAGGGATGTTGGAGTACAGAGGCGGGAGCGGGATGGCGTTCCCTCAACTCTGATCTCAAGTTGTTCGTGGGTTGCGTGTGACTGGAGTTAGAGGATGTGGCTGCGGGATTTAAGCAAAGCCACCTGGATCCTCGCTAGGAGGCTTTGATTTAAGGCGATTCCAGTCTCGGTAACTAAGCGACAACTTTTTTTGTATTAAAGTAGATCTTGTGTAACTACACTATTAATAATTAAATAAATATTAAATGAATATTAAATAATTTGAATTTAAATTATGAGTGGAATCTGATTCATATTCAGAACGTGTTTCTTATGCAATCGAAGAAAAATATCAACAGGTATGTAATTAGAATTGATACGGGAAAAAAACTAGTCATGGATCAATTGTGTCTCAATGTATTTTGAATAAAAGACTGGGAAGAATCCATGTATTTTGTGTTCTATTTGAATATTATTCTTTTTTATCATAAAAAAAACTATTCTGTAGTGTCAATTTACATAAATAAATAAATTTCTGGATACACCCATCCTTCGGGAACATTTCGATATCTCTGAGATGTGAAGCGGGTTGTGTCCGGGCCGTCAATGTTCGATATGTATGGAATATAATATCTAATGTATTTCGATACATTTTTTTCTATGTGGGTGCCATAGCTTGATTCAAATAGCATTCGATCCAGATAAGAAGCCCGTCGGCGGCACTATGGTGGTCTGCTGAAGTTGGTTTTTCGCGGTTTTCTCAATTTCTAGGTGTAAATGCGAACCGGTTTTCCCATTTAAAAAAAAAAATCTCTCCACAGAGATCAGGCTGACCTATAACGGGGTGGTACTTGCATAACATGGGAATTCAAGAATTTACCGTTTTCACTTCAAAATATGGAAGACAGTTGATAGTTACAAGCAAGAACACGAGAACACGAAACTTGCACAACACTATTAACATGAATACGCTAAAAGCTATAAATATACTCAGACATGCATCGATTTGTTAGAATTTCCGCAGAGGAATCTACACGAGGTGCATGCACGATTGAGTAGTAGTAATAGTGTTTTTTGAAACGAGTAATTTCGAAGAAAAGTACGACATCATATTGAACACCCCCACGAAATTGCAAAGCAAACTTTGGAACTACTGCTACTACATATATGCACATGTAGGGCGCGGCAGCCCACGTGGATAAGATACTCGCCTAGAGTACCAAAGGATGTGCAGAGGTGTCGCGAGTTCGATACCCGGTTCGTCCTTGTCAGAAAACTTTCCTGACACAGGGCTACAACAGAAACGGTGACATAACCACAGAAAAAATTGCGAGGGTTTGGTGCACCAACGTTTCGATGAGTTTAAAAAAACAAGCCTCCCGTTCGGAATCGGCAATAAATTGTAGGTCCCGGTCTAATTAGCCCTCGTGTTCAGAAATGACCGTGGTGCGACAAAAATGATCAAAATGATATGCACATGTACCTCGTGAACATTCATAAGCCGAGGCCGCATTCGCGCCAAGCCTTGCCCAATACGTCCCAAGGTTGGCCATGGATGCGGGGTATGGCCGCTCCACCATTGATAAAGAATCGTCGAATGTTCGAGGCTGGAAGGTAGTGGAAGGCTGGTCGAAGAGTGCTATAAAAGTCAAGAAGAGCGAACACAAAGTCAAAGGAGACGCCTTCCTTCCCGATCTTCCAATCCGCCTACCAACACATTGGTTGCAACCAACAGTCACAACAGGCTTTGGCGTGGTGTGTAATTTGAGAGTGTTGTGGAAGCAAGTATTCGCCGTGGAAAATTGGGCCAGGCTACGCCACGCTGGTGCTTCATTGCAGCAAAACTTTGGAAGCAAATTTTTGTGAAATACTATTGGACCACGCTAGACATGAATGTTGCTCTAACTGCCAGGTAAAAAAATTACCGTAAAATTTATACCTCTATATATTACATCAAAAGGAATTCTTCCCACGACATTTCGGGGAAAATTCACCAAGACATTGACAATTGCAATTTTAGATTTCGCTACTTTTGAATTGCTGAAATAACAGTCCAAAATTAATGTGGTACTTAAAAGTTGACAAAATATCATAAATTTCCATTCCCGATATCTCGATGAATTTTTTATTCAGTTTTCACGGGAAAAATCCCTTCTGATACAACAGAGGAGACGCAAATTTGAGTAATTTTTCGATTTTGGCCGGGTACAAATTTCGATTTCCCTAGTTTCGCAGTGAACTACTATTAGTCGCGCTGGTGTTTGTTACATCTGAACAGGCGAAGTCTTTTCATGATACCGTCACCCAAATCACAAATGTGAAAATCTATTCGTTGTCATGTTATTTCAGGTCCAAAGCCTGCGTCCGTGTATAATGTTGTTTTTCTGGTAGATCAGTAATGTGTTTTCTCGATGAAAAATTTCAAGAAACTGTTCATGCGATTTTGTTGTCACACGAAAGAGAAGAAGAGTAAAAAAGCTTGTACTTTCGAGACTTGCCATCAACCACACCTAATTTATAAATTGCGAGGCTTTATCGCGTGACATAACCATGGAGACGTTATCTTTTGGTGTTTATGGTGAGCATGCATATGTGCACGAACTCGCGTGTTTTAAACTGTTCTGAAAAATGAAACATACAATACGGAATTTGCACGACCTCAATATCAATCGCAGCAGAATAAAGTTCCACAAATCTAAGCAATTTTTTCCAGTTCATTTCATCTTTCGCACAGATTTTCCTTATTTTCTGGAATAACACTTACATTATGGAAACTATAAACTAATTTGATTAATACCAAAATAAATATGACAAAACTTCTGAGAATGATGAAGAAATATCAGTTACTTTCATACAGTCAAAGTCGGTTATAACGTATCGATGGTTCCGCAAAATTTACAGCAGAGTTTGACGTTTTCAAGACCTTATTTGACTGAAAATATAATCAAATGCTGTGAAAATACTGCAAACGAAGTCATTTTATTATCATTTTATTAGGTGTGACAAAATTTCATCGATAAAAAGACGGGAAATTCCGATCCTAAATACGTACAAAAATATAAACAGATACGACGAAATACTGTGCATGGAGTTCGGTATGATTCGGAAATTTGGATCACGAATACGTTAGATCGCCATTCTCGTAATAAATGTTGCTAATCGTCGGAAACATTATTTCATATCATTAGCTTTATACTTTTTTATTCATTTAAAATTTTTTTTATTCATTTTAAATTTTTTATTCATTCCAAATTTTTTCATTCATTTAAAATTTTTCATTCATTTATTCATTTTAGCATCTTAAATTCATTTATTCATTTTAGCATCTTAAATTCATTTATTCATTTTAGCATCTTAAATTCATTTATTCATTTTAGCATCTTAAATTCATTTATTCATTTTAGCATCTTAAATTCATTTATTCATTTTAGCATCTTAAATTCATTTATTCATGTTACTTTTTAAATTTATTCATATTCACCTTCTTTTTTCGATTTCTCTATTCATTTTGGTATCTTTCACTTACTCATTCATTTTGGTATCTTTCACTTACTCATTCATTTTATTTATTCAATTTTGTATTTTTACTTTCTTATTCAATACAGTATTTCTTATTTATTTACTTCAGTATTTTTCCATCCATTTATTCATGTTAATATTTTGCACTTATTTATTCAATTTACTATTGCTATACTTTCGTTTTTAGTATTTTTCACTCGTTATTCATAACGAGAAGCAAACGTGACGCAAAATGTGTCGTTATATCCGTGATCGTTGCGTTTTCATCGACGTTGTATGCAAGGTTCTTTGACATTATTCTGTAGGGGAATCAGCTCGCACCGCCAATGATTGACGTTCTCGCCAGGGTGTCGTTACAACAGAGGCCCCTAATGACTGAATTGTTACTGTAATACTTATTCCCATGCAGAGAAATATTGTTTTTCTTTGGAGAACTGCAATTTCATTCAAGGGACTCGTAATTTAGAAAATTAACAAAGATAAATTGTAGAGAAACGTAATGAAACTAATAATTAAATTATCCACTCCGCGATCAGACGTATAAAATGGATTCTCTTGTGATCAGTAAATACGTCTCCGGCTGATCCAGTTCCAGAAATAAGGCTGAACTTTCCACTATGTCGTTTCGTTTAGACGTGACTAGACTCTGGTACAAACTGTTTTCTTCAGCTCCCACTTTAGAACAAGTTCTAAAGTATTCACTGCATTGACCAAGTCCAGACGCAATGAAATAAAGTCTAAGTGAATTTAGAGTTTTGGAAATTTTTGGAGTTTTTATAGTTTTTCCTCTTCTACAGTTTGGAGAGAAGAGAGGAATTCCGGAAAGCACACATTTTGAAAAACATCAGAGATATGTATATATTTTCTCATTTTTCTTGTCTGTTCCGAATAATTTTTAGATTTTCCATAGTCCTGATTTCCGATGTGTGATTCTAAATACTCAACGCTCTTCTAGTTTAAGATGTATTCGTATTCTTGAAGTGAAAGCAAGGATTGAAGTTTCGAGGTAATTTCAAGAATAAAATATTATCCACACACTTAGATGAGGACAAACATTATTACTTATGAATAGTGTATTATACAGGGTGTCCTGCAAGTGTGGCCTTTATCTCATCAACGATCCGTCGTAGAGGTATGATTCATTTCAATAATGATCAAAAAGCGTGCAAAAATTACCCTCTTTTCAAAGTGGAAAAACTGTGTGTCACAAAATAGAAAATTATAATTTTTATACTTTTCTCCTTGTCTTCTAAATTCCAATTAGGAAGTTGTTACTCGGTCTCTCCTGAGGCCAACAGAAAAAAATTCTCATGTTTTCAACTAAATGTTCGCTAAGTTATATGAATTCAAAAATCGGAGAAGATGTATGAAAAAGATCATCAAAAACAAAGGGACAACGCTCCTTTCCCCTCAATAATGCTGTCCTTTCCAAACTTTCCAAATTGCTTGAAAGTTACCAAAAGGTGTTGTGTACACAGCACTTTTTAGTAACGCCAATTTTATTTCATTTAGCCAGGATAAATCTTCAGTTAGGCCTAATCTGAAACAAAGAAACCAGAAACGTAAGCCTGAAAGGTTTTAAAACACTCAAAAACCCTAAACTTGAATAAAATAAATGACGAGAGCAAAAAAAATTTCTGGTAACGAGGAGTGTCTGTTTGGGGAGGTTCCATCGTATTTGGCAGTCACAACTTTAATTCATAAATTGCTTGATTTAATTCATAATCTTTAAAAGAATCCAGGGAGGAAAATAATTCACATAGTTTACAATTTACAAGTTTTTTTATATATAAATCTGAGACTGCATATTCTTCTGACATATTTATCATGCTTTCAACTTATTTATCCTCCATGAAATACATTCAAAATGGCTGCAGACTTTATGTATCACTCCATTTCTCGCCCCGGGTAATTCAAAAGCAATATTTGGCAATATCGCCGACGCTTAGGAACATAATTTGCGAGAATTGGCGATGTCACGTATTTAGGATCGGAGTTTCCCGTATTTTTATCGATGAAATTTGCCCCCCCCCCCAATCATAATAAAATTACAACTTCATTCGCGGTATTTTCAAAGCAACTGCAAATATTTTTAGTAAAAAAGTGTCTTTGAAAACGTGAAACGTTGTTGTGAATTCTGTGGTACTTTCGAAATCGTTAGATGAATGCAACTAGCGTCTGTATGAAAGTCATTGAGGTCGAAGTAATTTGTCAGAGTGCGTGGCTGATACTTCTTCACCATTCAGAAGTTTTGTCATATTTATTTTTTACTAATCAAATTAGTTTATGGTTTCCATAATATAAGTTTTATTCATGAAAAATCTGTGCGAAAGGCGAAATGAACTGGAAAAAATTGCTTAGATTCGTGGAAGCTTGTTCTGCTGCGATTGATATTGAGGTCGTGCAAATTCCGTATAGTATGTTTCATTTTTCAGAACAGTTTA